>NC_030428.2:21555000-21855000 GCF_001660625.3 Ictalurus punctatus
AAATTCAAGTCTTGCATTTATTTAAAGAATGAATGTAAACATGAGTCCCGCCAGGGCCATGTGTGTGCGGAGTTTGCATGTTCTCCCCGTGCTGCATGGGTTTCTTCCGGGTACTCCGGTTTTCTCGCCCAGTCCAAAGACATGCGTGGTAGGATGACTGGCATTGTCCAAAGTGTCCGTAGTGTATGAATGGGTGTGTGAATGTGTATGTGATTGTGCCCTGTGATGGATTGGCACCCTGTCCAGGGTATACCCCACCTTGTGCCCGATGCTCCCTGAGATAGGCTCCAGGTTTCCCCGTGACCTTGAAAAGGATAAGCGGTATAGAAGATGGATGGATGAATGTAAACATACAACAAAGACTCACAAATGAAAAATACATCTACCTCAAACTGTGCACTGATTTTAGTTACTGGTGGTAAATTAGTGCCCCTTTCACCTAGTAACTAAGTGGGAAAACATTAATGAAGGCTAACAACAGCTTTATTCCTTATATCTCAAGTTTTAGCCAGCATGATAACTCTGACTATACAAACTAGCTGAATGCTAGCTGTCACAATATAAACCGCCTTGTTAAATAAAAAGTGTTCATAACAGCAGATGAATTACAGTGATCTGTATTAGGTCTGTTAGGTCCTGCTGTTAAATATTTGTTTAGATTTAGACTTAAAATAAGAAAGTAAAAAATCCTTTAAAATGTCACATTACAAATAAATGGCTATTGGGAAATGTAGGGATGTAGCATTAAATACAGAGGCTGTATTTAATGCTACATCCCTACATTTGGATGTAGTAACAAAGTATTTGTACTTCTACTCCTCACATCTGTATATAACTAATACACAAGTATTGACATAAGATGCATTACTGTTATCTATTTGTAAAAGCAAATTCATGCATATTAGAGACACAACAGAAAGAAGAACCAAGAATTTTAATGTCCATCACTACCAAAACTTTTTGTTTAGGTTAACTGACGGTCATTCATGGCCCACCGATATTATAAACATTAATTATAAACGGTTTTAGGTGATTGGCTTTCTCAATCGGTACAGCGTGAGACTCTTAATCTCAGGATCATGGGTTTGAGCTCCACCCTGAGAAACAAACCCAGCCACTGGGGTTGCACAAGCTAGTGCCCTCTCAGTGCCGATCCCAAGCCAGATAAAATGGAGGGTTGTGTCAGGAAGAACATCCGGCGTAAAAACTGGGCTAAATCCAAGAAATATGCGGATCAAAAACCGTTTTTTAGATCATTCATCTTTAAAAATGAATAAAGATATTCAATTATTTAATTTGATGATTAATTGATTATTTTAACCCCTAACTTGCCCCATCCCTTATGTTTTTTTTTTTTGTTTAAACCTTACAATGCTCTTAGACCTCTGCTCTGTGCACTTTGCTTCCCTGGAACTCAATTATAAATCTTGTATTACTTGTATTGTTCTTCGCTTGATATATTGCTTTGCTTGAGTTTTCCTCATTTGTAAGTCGCTTTGGATAAAAGCATGTGCTAAATGAATCCATGTAAATGTATTTAATTCGTTAGTTAATTTAATGAGTATAATTAAGCTGAAAGAGGATGAACAACTACAAAGGGTTTATTTTAATTTTTTTACGTCATTCATTTTAATCGTCTAATTCATCTAAATATAGGCCATAAAATAAGTAAATAATTAAATAATTGACGTAATTAGGTAATTAATAGAAATGAAAAATAAAGCAAGCGATATTTAAAATCGTGTCTGACCAGCACGATTTAACAATCACTTCTAAAACCCTTTCGTAATGCAGCCTATCTATTGAATGTTTTGATTCGTTTTCCTGCAATCTGGCAACCCTGGTTATTCCAGCTCTTGGTATTTTGCGCAACCTCGTTTGGAGTTCACAGGCCTCGTGGGCGGTGCTTAGCAGTTCTCAGCCTGACGGGCGGTTATTTGCACCAATCAGCATGCACCAGCAGAACAGCTGAGGGTGACGTCACGGTGTTTGCTCAGGTTTTGTATTGAAGTGGCACCGATTCCGTACTGAGTCACATGAACACACGTGTGCTGTCTATGCGGCATTAAAGAGTAAAAGTGAAGCAACTAATGCTGCTTCTCTGTAAATCTGTCTTGTCTGAACACGACCAGGCGCCGGCTGATCTTTTTACTTTAATCCAGATAAATAGCAGTTTGAAGGAGATTGTATTGTCTGAGGTGTGACTGGGGCCTTTCTGCCATCATGTCGACAGAAAAACAAAGTCTTCCCGAGGAGAATCTGCAAGGTAAAAACAAAAATAATCCTAATAATCCTAATGTCATACAATACAATATTTTAACATGAATAAATATTTCATCACGCCGACATGAAAGGAGGGATTTAACCATAACTGTTGTATTGTAGTGCTTTTTTTTCTTGCTTCGAAACATTGTAATATTTGTAAGTAAGCATTTGCTATAAACACACATGAATGACGCGGTGACGTCACCACTGTCAATTAAATGTCAGTTAAAGCCGTTGAAGTTACTGGTATATTTATTATTTCTATTTTGTAATTTGTCATCTGAAATCTGTCATTTGTGACATGCTTTGTGTTAACACCGACAACAACAATAACAGCATGGCGGGAGAAGCACATTCCTCCATTCAGAGTATGACGCTAGAGAGGCGGGGTCTGTGCTGTGATCTGATTGGCTGATGAGCATACGATGACCGAGAAGAGCTATTTCCAGCCTGTATTTACACCAGCTCAGACACACCTGTCCTTTGTTGATCTGGTGCCCTTCATCCCTGAGCCATACTTTTATACCTCTTCTTAATTGGTGTCTCAATACCATTTTTTCCATTCTTGATACAATATCAAGCTTCCTCTAATGTTGACCTCACAGTACTGGATCAGAATAAATGAACTTGGTCTCTGTGAGCCTGTGTTGACTTTCCAGATGTGGAGTTGTATGTCCTCTATTCATGTGGATGATCTTTACACATGCCCGTGGCAGAAGAAAAATCGGATCAATTCTGATCTAGTAAGAGCAGCCCTGCTACTGATATTTAGTATGAAAAACTGAGTGTCTATAACCTTGTCACTGGATATACTTTTTTTTTTCTTTGTCTACCAACACCGCATTTCAAGCCCATCGAGCCATGACTACCCAACGACAAACTAGAGTGAGAATTACTTCACAGATCTAAAGTTGAAAAAATATATAATGACAAACTAACTTGGAATGAATGTCATGTTTACTTACTACATGTATATTTACATGGAAATGCGATTCTTCAATAAATTGATTAATTGTGATCAATTCAAATTTTGACCAGGTCATGTAATTGTGATTAGAGGATTGTGTAATAATTGTGACAAGGTTAAAAACTCATCTTCTCAATAAACACATTTCAGAAAGCTGCTATAAGCAAATGAGCCGTCTGTCCAGTGTATACATGTTTAACTGCTATGATCATTGTTGACCAATCCCAGACACTACAAATGACTTTCTGGATGGGTTTACTTTTGTGGAACTAAGAATAATTGCATCATAAACAGCTACAAGCAGACTGGGTTGTTGATCTTCATGTTAAGTGATTAAACAGTGAAATACCCTCTAGATTTGGTGTCCTTTGGGGCTAATTTATTTAACCCTGCTTTTGTGTTTGACACGTCCATAACACGTGATCAGTAGTGATATAAAAGGTACATACATCAACAGTTGGTGTATTAAACATAAGCTAGATGACTTTCTTGATCATTGGAGGAGAAAGAGTAAAGAGCTTGAGCATACAATGACCAATCAACATAAAAAACTAAATAAAGGGATGACGGAACCGTGGAAACATCATTTTTGTGTACCTTGGTTTGATGGAAAGATAAAGCTAATCGCAAGCACAGATTTTCATGCTTGCTATTTGGAAGAGACATATAGTGAGACATGAAAATTTGGATGAGACTATACAGTGCTGTAAGGTTCAACTCTAATGGTTTCATAATAATAATGGCATGTTACTGATGGGTGGCAGTATTTTTTTTTTACCCATCCCATTCAATATCATGACCACCCATCACTGATTCGTAGTAATATTAGTATAATACAACGTACAGTGCATAGCATAAACGATCCATGACACAAAAAAACCCTTTGTCCCATGGTGTCCCAAAAATCTCTATAAAAAAGGGACTATGTACGCCAGCACCACGTGGTTATGCCATCATCAGTCGATGTTCTTGGTTGGTCTGTAACACTTTCAGTGTTTTGATTTTGTTAATAAGTTTGGCATCAGTGTCATGTGAGAATGATTTCAATGCGTTCTTCTTTTTTTGTCAGTCATTCTTAAAGGCTATTTGGGAAAAAATGTAGATACAGTAACGTTAAGTTAATTGTAATTTAGTTACCATCTAAAAGGGCATCTAACAATGTAAAGATTGAGGCACTTTTTCCTTCAAAGTCTATTACTTTGGGCCATATCTGATATCCATGATAACCTTGGTCAGAGATTGTACATCAGTGTTTTTTAATTTTTTTTATTTAAAAAAAAAAAAAAAAAAACAAACATAATTGAATGGGATAAATATTAGCTAAGGCATACCTTCAACATCACCAGACTGACCTAACAAGGTGTGAAGACATTTGTTTTTATGATGGTAGGCTCTTGGGTTGAGCTGCACTTCAATAACGGAGGTGGAGGAGCTCCCAAAGCAGCAGTGGAGGATCATGCTCAGAGTTCAGCCCCGTCCGGAGACATGGAGAAGATGCTGCTGGACGCTCAGCACGAGTCTGGCAGGAGTAGCTCCAGAGGAAGTTTGCCCTGTGACAGGTCAACATTCATTTATTTGATGGTTCATTCATTAACCATGCTGAAACCCAAGGATTACAAAGTAGATTTACAAAACTATTGCTATTGCTGAAAATATCGTATTATCACGTATTACGTAGTCTCAAAGAAAGAGACTGGACTTGCATTTGAATGTCGTCTTCTTTTACTTGTCTAGTCCTCCAAGGTCCCAGACTCCTTTGCACTTAAGCAGAGGCTCAGAGGTCCACAGCTCAGGAGAGAAAAACAGCTCACAGGTATATTTTAGTGGCGGTTGTCTGCCAAACCCTGTAATGAATTACTGAATCTTATTAGCTGAATGAATCGGTCAAAGTTAAAGTACAGATTTTGATATCGATAGGCCTTACTTACAAACCTGCTGTAGATATGATGATACTGGGTTACTATATGACCATCATTATCATTGTGTCAGGATGAAAAATGTGCTTCCGGTAACTAACCTGTTTTGTTTTCAGTCTGATGAAGACTTTCTGGAAAGGAGGAAAGAGGTTGACAACCTGATGAAGAAAAACGCTGATTGGATATGGGACTGGTCGAGTCGTCCAGAAAACATCCCACCCAAGTAAATCACATACTCATTACACACTTTCATTATTACAACACTAAATGTTGTAAAAAAACCACTAATGATAACTAATATACATATACACATTATATATATATATATATATATATATATATATATACATACACATATATATATATATATATATATATATATATATATATATATATATGTGTATGTATGTGTATATATATATATGTATGTGTATATATATATATGTATGTGTATATATATATATGTATGTGTATATATATATATATATATATATATATATATATATATATATATATATATATATATATATATATATATATATATACACATACATATATATATACACATACATACACATATATATATATATATATATATATATATATATATATATATATATATATATATATATATACACATATATATATATATATATATATATATATATATATATATATATATGTATATATGTATGTGTATATATATATATGTATGTGTATATATATATATATATATATATATATATATATATATATATATATATATATATATATATGTATGTGTATATATATATATGTATGTGTGTATATATATATATATATATATATATATATATATATATATATATATATATATATATATATATATATATATATATATATATATATATATATATATATATATATGTTCTGACTGATACTGTTTAATGCTATACAAACACAAACATTACCAACAAACAGCACACAATTGTTGCAGTGTGCAGTTATAGGAAAATAATCAATGCCAGCATTATTCCACAGCAACATGAACAGATTTTTTTCTTTATTAAAGAATATATATTTGATCTGTTTATGATTATGTAATGATGTGGAGCGTCCACGGATCAAGCTAGTCCCTGTATAGTAATATACAACATGTAGTCAGATATGTTATAGCAGTTATAGCCAGTAATCCACCAAAGATACATTTTTTTTGTGTGAATAACACAAACGAAACTTCAAACTCCCATCCTGTAGACTTTGTTACACTTTGCTAAAGCTTTACTTCTCTCTGACTGTCTCAGAGATAGGGAATAGACCATATTTAAAGGCAAAATGATCTAACATCAAAACTCTGCAACTTCTTTTTGACAGTTCTATGCTGCATAATAAACATGTACAGTATACTCTGGAGCAAAAAGTAAAAAAAAAAAAAAAATCTGTTTTTTTGATCTGATTGGCCAAAAAACTTTGAGCCACTTCATGTTAAGACAGCTAACACAGCTTCTTGTGGGAGGCCATTAAAACTGAATGGAACAATGTAGACATGTCTGTGTGTTGTCAGCAATTTTAGCCCAGGAGGGCATGGAGGCTTAGTGGTTAGCACGTTTGCCTCCCACTTCTGCCCTGTGTGTGTGCAGTTTGCTCTGGGTACTCTGGTTTCCTCTTCCAATCCAAAGAAATGTAGTGTAGGCTGATTGGCATTTCCAGATTGTCTGTAGTGTGTGAATGATTGTGCCCTGCAATGGGTTGGTGTCCCCTGCCTTGTGCCCAGAGTTCGCACCTGCGACCCCATGTAGGATAAGCAGTATGGAAAAAGGATGGATGGACGTTTACCCCAAAACACTTCAGTGTTTTTACTTTTTATTTATTGCTAAATTAAAAGCAAATTTTTAAAAACATCTTTTTGCTTGCTATTTTTTGCTCCAGCATGTACTGTGTTTAGAGCCTGACTATAGAACATGAGTGAAAGAAATGGCTTTGATGTTTTCAGGGAATTCTTGCTGAAGCAACCGAAACGCTCCAGCACCTTAAGTATCAGGAACACTAGCGTGATGAAGAAGGGAGGAATCTTCTCTGCTGAGTTCCTCAAAGTCTTCCTCCCATCTCTCATCGTCTCTCACATCCTCGCCGTGGGGCTCGGGTAAGTGACGCACAGCACACAAACACAGTTGTAGTTTTTTCTGACATAAGACACCACAAGATCTTCAGTACAGCCTAGCAATGCTTCAAGTACTGGAGGAATGTACACAATTCTTCCTAAACATATTCCCTCAATTTTGATGATGGTGATGGAGCACGCAGTCCAAGATATTGCTCCAAAATCTCCCTTCGATATTCAATTCGGTTGTGATCTGGCGAGTGTGAAGGCCAGAGCATCACTTACATCATTTTCATCTTCATTAAACCATTCAGTAGGCCCTCGTGCCCTGTGGATGGGGGCAGAGTCATCCTGGAAGAGACCACTTCCAATCAGGATAGCAGAGTTTTATCACAGGACAAAAAGGTGATCAGACAGAACTTCATATTGCTTTGCAATGACCCATCCATCTCTGTCGCCAATTGGACAGAAAAAAATTAATGCTCCCTACAGCATAACATCACTAGTTTTTCCATTAATTTGTCCCTTGTCTGCATGTCCAGGTTTAAAAGGTAATAGAAAATTAGCAGAATATAGCATTCTCTAGTTTTCCCAACATTCTTATAACTTAAGTATCTCCAAGGAGTCTGAACGATATGGTTCTTCTATAAATACCATACCTATGCTATCAGAAATTTCAGATGGATTCCTAGTTGTAGATTCACACGTAATGAGGTTTATTTTTTGTATGTTTTCAGAAAAATGTTCTGCATTGGCTTTTGATACAAATGCATTTTTGGGAATATGTTTACATCTGTAGACATTTACAGTACAGAGAGGATACCAGTCGTACCATGTCACTACACGCACACACCCAGTATAGAGAATGGGTACTTATAGGGTATATAATATAGGGTACTTAGGGCTCCACTATGTGTCTTGACATAATTCATTGCTAATACTATCCAGTTGAAATATTCGTTCATAATCTTATTTCGCATTTACATCTCCCAAGCTGTAAAAACTGTGACTACTGTGTTGTGCCCTCTCTTTTTTCCTACTGCCCAGATCCAAGCAGTCTCAGCCCCTTTTGAACTATGTAATATCCACTGCATTGTGGTTGGTCATTGCACTATAAAATTAACTTGTACCCGATGTCCGGTGAGTGTGAGCTATTTTGACACGGTCTTCAGTACGGTCAACCGTGGTCATTTTGGAATGCAACACTGGCTTGCTTTTAGCATGACACAGCAGTACAGTATTAACAGGCATGTAGGTTTATTCAGTAGGCCTCTAGGACATCCAGATAAGTAAGCCACAGAGGTTCTCTGATGATACACTTGCAGGCATTCAGTCTGAATCCTCTGCTCACATGCCACTTAGTGCTGCTAAATCTATATCTCTCCTTGGTGTTGGTAATACAAGCTAAATCACGGTTTAACTTTTAGAAAGAAATACAAATATTTGATTTGCGAGGAGGACAAGGCACTTGCTTGTTCGCCCAGGAAAAACATATTACATATCCTGACCATCACGTCACTCCTCTACCAACAAGAGAAAGAAATGAGGGAATACTGTTGCCAGGAAGGAGTGTACTCGGTCTGCAACAATGTTTAGGTAGGTGGTATGTGTCAAAGTAACATTCACATGAATGCCAGGACTCAAGGTTTCCCAGAACAACATTGTCCAGAGCGTCACACTGCCTCTGCCGGCTGGCCTTCGAAATCTAATCCGCTCACCTGCTGATTACAATGATCATTCCATATACGTCCTACAAACATTCAACCACTTGTTCTTGAGACAGCGCTCTAATAAGAATCTCAGGCAGACAACCCGCAAACATAATGACTCTACCACATGGAGGTGGAGACTTAAAAGAAGACAAGAATAGCTCAAATAATGACTTTAGGTAATGGTTATTTGTCCAAATATCACCACAGCTCATAGCTGAATTGATAGTTTCCGCTTTTTGTTTGAGTATGACAATCTAATTGAGTTGAGTTAATTATAAGCCTAGCCTTTTTAGCCTAGTTAATTGGACAAGAAAAAGATAGGACTGGACAGCAGCACACTTGAGCTTTCACTTCCCTGGTGCTGCTCATTAAAGAATTTATCCATGTTTGGAATAAGTAGGAAATTAGGGATGAGTAAAATGTCTCCAAATAGTTAATAAAAAATATGGAAGGTGAACTTAGTATGTTTGGGCTAAACCCACCTCGGTGGCCAACAAAATATTAAGATATTTTACATGGTTAATGCCAGATTTAATTGTTAAACCCAGGTAGCAGACATCTTTTGAATTCCAGCCAAAAATTATTACAATATCTAGGTGAGATTCATTATTAATTAGTAGAAATCTAAGCTGAAACATTTCCCCCCAACATCCTGCCATCACAGTAACTCGGAGCTAGTTACCCATCACGTGTGAAATGATAAACATGAATACTTAAAAGCCCCTATAGGTAGAACTATAAAATACGTATGAAGCCATAGAATCTAGAGCTGTACATATTCATGCCTAACTGATTTATTTTTTTGGTCTTCTCCCTATCTCTTTCAGTGTTTACATCGGAAGGCGCATTACTACTGCCTCCAGCACGTTCTGAGGGAGAACCCAGGTCTCTGATCTCACGGCTGCACCCTCACCGTCTACACTGCTTTGTCTCGTCTTGAATTGATGTTTCAGTAGATCCAACTAGGTCAGGAACGCTAGAGCCGCTTCCACTAGCAGGCTGCGGGCTGTGCTACACTGCCTTCCTTCCCTCCTCGTGTATTCCTCTGGCTCGCTCTCTGCTTTTACAATCTAGCCTGCACTGGGAAGCCATTTTAGATTTGCAGCCAGTAGCTAAATAGCATTATCTGTGCTCCACCTTCATCTTATAATTTCTTGTGCAGATATACAGAGAATCTGTTTAAAAGAAATATCAGTCATGTGAAATGTAGATGTAAGGAAGTGAAAAACAGACCAATGCTGGAATTTAAAAATACTACAGATAGGGTAAGAGTCTGGCTTAGGACTTGTAAATTGAAATACTTTATGATGGGGTTGACAAAATGGTTAAAAAAAAAAAAACCAAACAAACAAAAAAAAAAAAACCCAACAATCATACCACCGTGTGTTTCGCTGAGGTTCTGATACAAGGAAACAGTACAGCTTTTATCATATTAAAGGAAGGGAAAAATGAAAAATTGCAAAAGTATATTCTAATATACATGCTCATTTCTGAGATGAAGGGAATTGGTCCATTTGCAGAGTCTAAATTGGAGGGAAATTATATACGTTTGGTTCATTTGTTGTTTGATTTGGTTCCACGCTGCACTCAAGTAAACACTAAAAAGCATTAAAAAAAAAAAAAAAAAAAAAAACCACAACAAAAAAAAGTTTGACGGATGTGTACGGCTGGAAACATACTTGTAAAATTGAAATACACAAAAGAACAAGGTAATCAAATCAACTGAACATAGAAATCACAAAGACATCATTTCAGTAGAGAAGGTGCAAATTAAATATTAATTAGATAATTATCTAATAGCAAATCAGTGTTTTTCTCTTTTCGTTTGTCGGCCCAAATATCCAGAACATCACAATTCTGCAAGGCTATAGCTCTGGTCTTCAGCTAAGTTTAGCAGCTTGCATGAAGGGGGAGAAGGGCAAAGAAATGCTGCCCAGCACCCAAAATGCAAGACGTTTGATTCACTTCCTGCAATCAAACTGCACTTGATTTTGTGTGGAATCACAGAAACTACATAACTCCGACATTCTCAGATGACTTGTTTTGGTCCACACCCTGCGTATAATTATTGTGTAAAGATGCACCAGGGTTCAATTCAAACGGACTACATACTTTAAAGGCACCCAAACCCTCAAGTTGATGCTCTTTGAAAAGTGTAAAGTGATAATATTTATTGCGAGATCATATGATTATTTATGGTAATTAGCACTGTGTATTAAAGGATTTTAGTGATCCACATGGAAAAGGAGAAGAGCTGGTCCATCATCTGCACTCTCACTGAGGAGAGGCTGGTATGAATCAAGCTCACTTTAAAATAAGTCTGAAATTGCATGAAGACTCGTTACAAGAGCTGTAGTTCTGTATCTAAATAATAATAAAAATAGTACCGTACAAGTCAGATTTCAGTCTATATCAAATTCTTGACACATGATTGTTAATGTTATAAGACTTTTTTTTTGCTGTGAAATTTCTCTCAGGTCAGCATCTTGCAAGAGAAAAAAAGAAAAGAAAAAAAAAAAAAAAGAAAAAAAAAAAGATGCCTCATTCACTGGACAGCCCCAAATGTATTCTGGGCAAAATTACACAGGTACCAAAACAGAAACTTTATTTATTGTGGATAAACAGAAAACCTGTGTTTATCCACAATAAACAGTGTGACTTTATATTCCGTTATATACACATTTATCAGATCAGGTATCCATACTGACAACAGGATCAAGTGAATGGTGTGGGAACAGCATGGCATACTGGCCAGACTCATTGCTTTCCTGCTGTGTAGCTACACTTGGTTGGAAACTGCACCATGAGACAAGTATCATACCAGTGTTCCAGGAACACAGGAGTGCTATGGTAGCCTGAGAGATGTACCCAGCAATCAGGACATTTCTAAAGGGCAAAAGAGCCACAACACATTATTAGGTGTACCCAATAAATGTGTAGCTCAATGTACAACAATTCATGAGACACTCAAACACACAATTATCCATTATGCATGTACTGTTCAAAAGAAACAATAGTTTCCTTCTTCAATCGTTTCCTCAATTTACTCCAAGTGAAATGTAGAAATGTGAAGATTTGAACGTTAAGATTCAAAGTTGTAAGATCACCGTAGCTGCTATGATGACTTTTCATTGGAATAAGGCAAGGAGAAAAAGGGAAATCTTTACGTAATTTAGTGAGTGTTGTGTAATGTGTAGAAACATTAAGTCTATGTGCAAGTTCCATGGTTTTGTATTTTAAGTGAAAACCAATAAATCTATGTTAAATCAGTCTAATTTGTCTCATCTTTATTATTATAATAAAAATAAATAAATAAAAAGTTAGCCTTTAAGACAGGTGAAATAAGTGTCGAGCAGTGTCCCATACTCAGGTAAACACAATTAAAATTTATTTAACTTTGGTCAAAAATAATCAAACAAGTGTACACTTCCACAATGTTAGCATCATTATTTAACAAGGAACAAGGCCAGAGAGAAGATGCTCTTTGACCTGTCTGTGACTATAAATTTGGGAACAAATCAACTGTACAACTTTGTCCTTGAATCGTCAAGTTGTTTTTGTGATGTCTGATCACATGTTTTAAACGCCGCCTGGGGAAATCGAGCAGCGTGCAAACCGTGATGCTCCTCTCTGTTATAATCCCATGTCCTGCCATGAGCTGGCTAAAAGATTAAATGCACAAATATTACATTTTTCTGTTTACGTCACATTTGTGCATGAATACCAAGATCAGCACATGGGCCACTAAATGTTTTACTGACTGGAGGAAAAGCTAGGGTTTTTTTTTTCTTCTTCCCAGGCACTAGATTCTGCTTCGATGGACTAGATTCCAGAAAGTATACTTTATTTCTCATAAGTTGTTGTCACTAGTGTCCAGACACGAAGCCACATGTACTGTAGCAGCAAACATACAGGAGGATGGAATGACAATGCGTTGAGGTGGGGTAGGTGTATTTGAATGGGGAAAATATCCTGGGTAAAGGTAGGGAGTGGTATTAATGAGACCATTTAATATTTACGGTTACTATGGAGAATCATTATGGGATTCCCCTCTATAATCATACAGAGATTTAAGGCTGCAGTGTCCCTTTTATGTATATGTATATATATATAAAAAAAAAAAATTTAAAAAAAGGGAAAAAAAACCCAAAAACAACCAACCCACAACTTTAGAGTCATATTTGACAAAGCCGGACGTTCAGAGAGCAAACAGCAATACTGACAGTTAAAATGGCCGAATGTCCTTCGTTGTACAGTGCAACTGCAGCTTCAAGTAGTCCTATACTGAATATCGCTTTCTAACCAGCTGCTTACTGATGCGTTTCCACCTGGAGATCGGGATTTTGTCAATCAAGTTAAGTAGGTTCCCCCCCTACATCCTGACTGCAAAGAAAGTTGTTGTAATTTCCAACAAAAAGTTATACTGAAACAGTGAACAACTAATTTAAAAAGGAATGACCAACAACGCTGCAGAAAAAACTGATGTGCAGGTGAACTTCACCTTTTAGCAGCTGGCTAGAGATCAGCAGGATGACTTCACATTTCATCACTGGTGCTCCGAATCCACATAACATGCAAACACAGAACATAAAAACCCCATACATACCTGCTCATAATGTAAAAAACGCTTTCTCTTTGTAGTTTTGTTACTTTTATTAAGTGGTTTGACACCAGTTGGTGCATTTATATATAGACAGTCAGTGAGTAGATGTTACTATGGAGATAACCAAAAAAAAAAATGTTTGTCCACTGACCAATAGGGAGACCTGTATTAAGTGCTTAAAAGATAAAAACACCAAGGCCTTGGATTAAGGCCAGGGGGAGGAATGATGACGAACATCGACAAGCAAAAATGTCATGTTTCTGGAGATTTCCAGGCGACAGAGACATATGCACGGTTCTGACTGTGATGGATTTGCACCGTCCTCTCGGTGTGCTCCACAATCTGGGTTGAAAAATAGAACAAATGAAGGCTCAGACTAGAATGAGAAGAAGAAAAAAAAAAGAAAAGAAAGAAGAAAAAGAAGAAAAAAAAAAAAAACATGCTTGTGACTGCTGAAAAGTCGATTTGGCCTCTGCATTTTGTTATTTCTGCTCGGTGGTGCTGAGGATGAGTGTTGGCCTTCTCCTGGTTTTTAGATGGGTAGGGTTTTGGAGGGTGTTCGGTAAAATTTCCCTGTGTAAATTCAATGAGTGGGTCAATCTTGCACTGGGAGGAGCAACAAGGCTGTAGCTTCTCTTACTGACTTTAAGAACTAGACTATGGAAAGTTCAAGATTTTTTTGCACGTCCTCCGTTCTGTGCCGGGGGAAATAATGTAGGGAATATTTATTTAGATTCTCTCGCTCAGGTTTCCCATCCCCCATACTCACTCATTAGTTTATTTTGTCCTGGAATATATACAGATTGTTGGTGGCGGCCACGGCTATGACATTCTCTTTAGGATGCCAAGCCGTGTGCAGAATCTTCTTGTTGAAGTCCAGGCTGTCCACGCTGATCTCGTCCTTCTTCCTCTTGCCACCAGTGCACACTCGGCGCGGTTTGAGCATGGCCCGTGGTTTGCTGTTCTCACGCGACGCCTCCAGTGTGAGGTCACGCCGCGTGTTCCTGTCGAACATTCTGAAGAAGTTGTTGTACGAGCCTGTCATGATGGCACTGCGAAAAGAGAAGAGAGACACAGGACTCGTTTGCATTAATATTATGCATCATTTAATATACGACACCTATAGGTTAGGGACTCTAAATCATCAGCAGACATTAAGTGACAACGTTTGGAATATAGAGTAATAGTTTCCGTACCTGTCAGATCCATTCCAGCAGCACTCGAACTTGTCAAAAATGCAGTCATTCTCATACAATGAGCACAGCTTGCTACGTAGGTATTCATGTACCTGTAAATATAATGGCACAAATTTCACAGGACAATGGTCACGTCATGTCTCGTAACATTGATACGCATGTCTAGTAGCAAGTCAAAGCAAGCAGTAGTACGACATTATGAGTTTCACGACGCTGGTTTAAAGGCCGAAATACGTCCCATTATTCGGTAGAATACTTCAGACAAATATTAACAAATTTAGTTGCCTTGATGTTTAAAAACGAATGAACGAATTAGTGGTGGACTACATGGCTAAAGGGACGAATATCTTCAGAATATGTAAGGTTTGCAAACAAATGTCTCAGCTGATACCCTTATATTCTTTCACCTTCAAAAGGAAGGACACAGCTCTAACATCATCGCTGGAGACGATCAATCGTCAAAAACAATAGATTAAACAGAAAGAAAACAAAAGGAACTAGGACTTTGGATAGCATGCTCCAGCTACATAAAGTGGTGCTTGAAGGTTGTGAACTCTTTAGAATACATACATACCACTAAAAAATGCCAGAGAAAATGCCTAGAAATATGATATGAATGCAATATATATAGATTTTTTTTTAAATGTAAAGACTGAGCAGTTTGTTGAAGTGCACGTCTGCGAGCATCACACTTTTTACATATGCAGTGGTGCTTGAAAGTTTGCGAACCCTTTAGATTTTTCTGCATATCTGCACAAATATGACCTAATACCACCAGATTGTAACAAAAGTCCTAAAAGTAGACAGAAAGACCCCAATTGGATCATTTTCCTTAATTGGGTTCTGTTTGTCCACTTTTAGGACTTGTGGAAAAAATCTGATGCGTTAAGGTCATATTTGGTGCAGATATACAGAAAAATCTAAGGAGTTCACAAACTTTCAAGCACCACTGCATATGTAAAAAGTGTGAAGCTCACACTTCCAGTGCCAAGAACATTCAAACAGTCTGAAAGTCTGTAAATACACAGACGTGCACTTCAAACTGCTCAGTCTTTACTTTTTTTTAAAATAAATAAATAAATAAAAAATACGCCTCATATTTCTAGGCATTTTCTCAGCTCATCTCGTCTCTTTAATTGGGCACCGACTGGTGTCGCTCTGCTTGTAATCTAATCAGTTAATTAGCATCCAACAAAATGGCAGATGCCCATAACATGGCTAGACGGTGATTAAATGAGAAATGATTAAATACAATACAAATGCTTACAACTTTTGTTTAGTCTGTTGAGTCCAAGTCAGAACAAACTGTCTTAGTGAGTGCTAGAAGTCTGATATTGCCTATATATCGCTGTTAGTTTGATTGCGGACTTCTGTACTAATGAGTCGGTGACTACTGAAAGGAGGAGTGAGTACAACCAAAGTCATCAAAAGTACTCTTTCATTTTAACTCACAAAATCAAAAAAACGAGTTTGTGAAGCAAACATGGAGGCAGACTAGCTCTCTAAAGCATTAAGCTGACTCGGGGCAGTACCTGGTAGGTCTCTACTGGCCGGTTTTCCATGTTTAGGTCCCACACCTTCACAGAGAGATAGTCTCGAGTCATCATGTATCGACCGCTGTGGCTGAACTTGACGTCAGATATAGAGGAGATGATTTCCGAAAAAAACGACCGGCTGCTCGGATCTTCTGGTTCTTCAAAAACTGTGGTGGGGGGGGGAAAAAGGGGGGGAAAACTTAATAGTTTGGAAATGTTTGGAGTGTTTTATTTATGTCTATGTGGACACATTGACTCAAGTTCTGTCTACTACCGGTTTTAATTTTAACGTGTACTTCTGCTTGCTGTTGTAGATCAGCAACTAGTGTTAGCAGACACGTCAAAGCTACGCTTACTTTCAACCTGGAAATAAATGATCGAACGAGGTTTTGGTTCCATGTACACAGACACCAAGCCACTTTTGGTTCTCTTTGCATTTTCTCAGTCAGAGTTTACTGCATGTGAAACTTACTGGTTAGGAAATGAACAGCGAACATGTATGTGCATGTCTGTAGCCACACTGCAGTGTGGGAAATGAAAATGTTAAAAAGACATTACAAAATCCTGTAGTAGAAAACCATAGTCAGAGCAGTTCTCATGAGGAGTACACTACATGTCTTGGCACCACTTGCAAAGCTATATGCCTCACATTTTACACAATCGTGCAAAGGAAACCATTTAGCTTTCAGTCTGGTTGATATTGCATTATTTTTTGTGGAAAATAACTGGGACTCATATACATGAAAAAGATCTACCCTAGCTTTTAGTGTGTTATAGGACAGGTTGCAAACTCTGGTCCTGGAGCACCCACTGTCCTGCACGTTTTGAGTGTTTTCCCAGCTCCAACACTTGCCTCTCAGGAAGGACTGTTAATTAGCTGACTAGCTCTTAAACCAGTTACTACCAAGATCAGCATTGTTGAACGCCGTTACAATTCTCACCAATAAACTATGGCACCCCACTGCAAATAGTTCACCAAAAGGTCATTAAATGTTAGTTTAAGGTTATATCTCTTGCAGAGTAATGAGACACTTAGCAGCCAGGTTGGTTGCTCTATGGTTTCCTGTTTACAGAGGTGGCCCACTGTATATGAATACCAGGCTATAAAGAGCTACATATTTAACACTTATCAGTGGAAAACATGAACATTTATCATAGCATGTGTGGACAAATCATTAGCCAGGCACCTTAGACAAGATTTTGGTGTCCGGACTATTTATTTATTTAAATAGTTGCCTTATCGACTAGTGTTTAAACTAAATGCACTTCATGGTGATGAAAGCTGTAACTATTCCAGCTACTTGTTCTGAATCCTGGCTTATGGAGTGGAATAACTGGTCTGCACAGATTAGACGATAATTTCTGAATTAGGAGGAACACGGGTATGTGGACATACTAATGAAGCAGAGCGAAGTGAAGTCTCGAGCAAAGCTACCATTTAGAACGTCATCTTGTTTTAAACATTCTGAGAGAAAGTAAAGATGTTAGCCAGACTATATTATAAATACAGTTGTATGTACAATTTTATATACATATACACATATTTACTATATACATAAGTATCTATCCATCAATCTGCCAATCATCTAATATACAATGTATATATATTAAGGGGGCAATTAGTTTCTCACATTGGTGATAGGTGTTGGATAACTTTTTGCTTAAAAAAATAGAAATAAATAAATACTCAGGTTGCCTTTGTTTTACGTTGTATTTAAAACGGTGGTAGAGCAGTGGTAAATAAGCAGTTAAGATGTTAGGCTACTGATCAGAAGGTCATCGCAAGGTCAAACCCCAGCACAACGCCAAGCTGCCACTGTTGGGCCCTTTAGCAAAGCCCTTAACTCTCAACTGCTCAGATATTTAAATGAGAAATGCAAGTCTCTCTAGATAAGGGAGTCTGCCAAATGCTGTAAATGTATATATTAAAAGGGAGAGAAAGAAAACAATAAGCTATTTAGTACAATATACATACAAATGGAAGGAAATCAATGTTGCAAATACTTTTTCACAGCACTGTAGGCTTGACTGGCATTGACACATTTATCATGAATCAATAATTAGTCATTTTCCCTTGAATTATTATCAGTTTCTGTCATTGTGTGTCATGTGTTGGCTTGTATAAACCTTGTCCCTTTTGTAACTGCATCCAATTCTAGCAGTCTGCAACACAATAATTCCTCTCAAAATTTTAAATCAACTGTATTTGCCTTCTCAGTCACAATCTGCAAACATGAGAAGTCTGTAGAGAGAATGATGGTCCCTTTATTCCCCCGACCAAGTTGAGAGCTTTTGTCCATGTTTTGCAAGACAACATTAGTCATGTTTGAACAACAAGGCAGCATATATTCCGGCTAAAACTAGGACAAAGCAGGTGACTCCCTGTTCCACAAAAACATGCCAAAGGGTTGTAGGTTTCCAGTGATGAAATCAGACACAGTTGGCCAGCTTTATCTTTTGTTTTAGTGTATTAATATGTAACATCACTGCACACAGAGTCTAGTTGTACGTCTACAATAAAAGGTACTCATGTTTACATACATTTATTCTTGGCCTGTTGAGAATTGTTTTCCAAGGTGTAGCATTAGCTCAGGCCTTCAGTAATTGACAGCAGAGTCTGGCAGCTACTTTTTGTAGCCTTACATGTGCACAAGTATTCAGATAAAATCCATAAAAGTTCTCTTACTTTAAGGACAGAATATTGTCCAATAGTTTATGTTTTAAAATGAATTGTAACGCATTGATGCTTCAAAATATATACATAAACACAGGTGAAAATCAATACACCAACTTTTAGAATGGCTATATACTGAATCTAAGGCTACAGAAATAAGCGTGTTTCACTAACCCACAGTAAACATAACAGATGAAGTTATATGAGCTAGTGATTATGCAACAGACTTGCTGACATTAAACAGAGGAGAAAAAAAATATCACTTCAAAACTACACTAACTGGGCCATGGCTTTTAAAGTCCCTCTGAGGACTCCAACCCAAAAAGGGTTAGACAGTACCAGAGGACACATTGTCCTTAACCCTCTTACCCTGTACGGCCGAAAAACCGGCTTGCCCGTCTTTGATCTAGTCCCGTAAGGACGATATACCGGCTTGGTCGTCTATGCCAAATACCCATAAGGCCGATATAGCGGCTTTACAGTGTAAACGTTATCCTCGTAAGGCCGGTATACTGGCATTACTCTGCTATGATTCCTTACTTATTTAATTATTATTTTTTAACCCGGAAGGTTGATGACGTCATGACGTGATTACGTTATTATGCCGGCATTACGATGAAGATCCAAGCGTGAATATTGGTGTAATAGTAGAAGTGAACTAAAAATGCCAAAGCGAAAAGCTAATCGTGTTCCAGCTAACGTTACACCTACAGTGAACAAAGGTACATCTAAAACAGTGGAGGAGGAAAAAAAAAAAAAAAAAAAAAAACCATACACCGTTACAGAGGCGAGAGCGAGGATTCTAGATAGTGACAGCAGTGAAAGTTCAGGCGATGTTGAAACCGAAACCGATAAAGACGCAATCTCTCCTGATTCAGACCCTGATCCGTCTTCATCTTCAGCATCAACCAGTGCGACCGACACTGCGGGGGTCTGGAGTCATAATGGGACCATTTCTGTGCATTCGTGAAAACACTACCGGCTGGTCTGATTATCACCAGAAACTTGACTTTTGGCGCTAAAATGCATTTATTTATTTATTATTTATTTACTTGAATTTATTCAAAGGCCTTGACCACACTGATGCTCGTATGGTACTTCTAAATGAGTATAAGGATTTTAGAGAGCATTTTTTGTCATTTCTCTAGTTAAGAATTGTGCTCTAAGGGGAATAAAGACACTGAACTGCTTCATTTTCAAAGTAATATTACACAAATACATTATTATAAGTTGTTTCAAGGCCTAAAAATGTTAAAATTAAAAAGTTGATTTTGGGGCCAATTTTGGCCTGGGAACTTAGGGTTGGCGTGCTGTTTCTCTGGGGAATATAGGGTTGTGGGACATAATGCTGTGGGAACTAAGGGGTAAGAGGGTTAAGGATTTTGAAGGTAAAGTTTATTTTTTCTGGAGTGAAGATAACAGACGTCATTTTAAAATAAGGCCAGTATTTTTTATATTTTAAAATATATGTGGCAGAAATGACTCGCATCCAGCTACATGCAGAATAAAGCGCTGTGTTAATCTGAAATGAGCTGCAACATATCTATCGTGTATCCATGAATCCACTACATGGCTCTACAGAAATAACATAACGAGCTACTCACATTTGCTATGTCTATCACAGAGAGCTGCTGCCCGCATGTCACACAGGCGAATGGTGCCCTTGCTGCTGCTGTAGACGAACACGTTGCACTGGTGAGGGTGGCACTCGGCAGCCGTGATCACCTCCGTCAGCTCCTCCATGTTGGCAGGCTTTATATCTACAATATCTGAAGGAAGGCAGCAGTAAAGGAAAACAACGGCAAATAAAACAAACAAACAAAAAAATACAGCTAACGTAATAGAGACTCATTACATCAGGACCACCTTTTCCCCAAAATTGATTAAGAGCATTTGGTTGTAAAAATAAATTCACATTCAAGAATCACATGGCGAAACACACTAAGTGAAAAGGATACTAAAACTTCTATCTGTGATTTCTAAGTGCCATAGGTTTATTCTTAAGTCATCTGCAGAAAGGTATGTTTCATGATCACTATTTACTGAAATGGAGTTGATGTGATAGGTGTGTGCGTTTGCGAATATTCTGCGTGGGCTCGCCTCCACCATCAGGTCCATAGGCATCAACACCGGTACCTGTCAGGACACAAAAGGAGGGAAGAATATGAGCAAAACTCCAATGAGAAAATCCATCACAGGAGAACAGCAGATACAAAAGTTACTCCGATATATTAATACATTACTTATTATTTTATGATGGCACATGTTTTCCTGTGGAGATGCAGCACAACTTAATGCCACACTGGACTGGAAAATACGGCGTACTTGTCAGAAAAACTACAAAGATGTTCAATCATAGATGTGACCATACAAAACTAATATATTCCTATGTATCTGGAAAAATGGGGCTTTAACTTTGCGAAGAAAAAAAAAAAGCCAGGTCAGATGACCAGGAAGTGCCTGATGGTGAAGGTCTTCAGTGGACGACTCTCAAAGTTTGATTCGTTTTTCAATATTTAGGCAAAACTACTTGAAACAATCTGAGAAGCTAACATTTATTTAAACTTTTTTTCCATTCAGTAAACTTTGTACATTCTTCAGCAATCTATTACCTGTGATTTATGTACAGAAAGAAAAATGAAAGGTCTGGGTCTAATTTACATTTTAACAGCAATGGTTTGCACTGCCTATTGTCTTCCGACACAGAAGTCTCTCTACGCTTCCAAACAGAGTCTGGAAACAGGTAGCCGAAAACGAAGGAGATCGAACTTGCCCTTAGTGTCGTGATTCTGAACGGATCTCTGAGACGCCCGTCTTCGTCTTTCAGATTGTAGCCTTCTGCTCGTTTGTCCCGTTCACTGATCTTCCACAGCTTAATGGTTTTGTCTTTCGGAAGATGGACAGGGGGGGGGGGGGGGGGGGGGGGGGGTGTCATTTAAAAACAAACAAAAAAACCCCCCCAACAAAACCAGTTCAAACTTCATGCCAAGATAATCAGATGTCCAACATGCTTCACAAGTGGTGAATGATAATTTCCATGATAGACTTTGTGCAACAATAAATGACGAAGAAACATTTAAACCAGTAAAAAAAAAAAACGTACCGTTTGTGGAGAGCAGGAAGTGAGCGGCATTCTGTTGTGGTAGCCATCTGATTTTATTGATTTTCTCCTCGATTTCTAAACTTTTCAAATAATCAAATTCAGGTTCGTGACTCTGGAAAGTGCTGTACACGTTGTACTCTCCTCTTGAGAGAGTGCGGTTTTTACTCTGAAAATGGAAAGGGGAAAGGGGGGGGGGGGGGGGGGGGAGACAACAGCTTTTAAAATTAAAGTGTTAAGAGATCAACCTCAGGCAATGCTAGCAGGGGAGAAGCAACAGCAATTAGCACCTCCTAAAAATATGGATTGCCTACTAATTATAGAAATGCAATTTCAGCACGCAATTAAAAAATATATATTTTAAAAAAAAAAAAACCCATGTACTCAACTTGACAGCAACTGAAAGTCAGTGCACCATTGTTTACTCTAAAAATGGTGGGGTGGGGGGTTTAAATTGTTTTTCTTCCATGCTGAATATTTTAACTCCTATAGCTTACCTCTTGTTCCCTCTGAAATATGACAACTCTTCCTCCTTTATCCCCAGTAGCTAGTAATTCCCCCGAGTAGTTAAATTCAACTGTTGAGATAATGTCCGCTGCAAAGCAAACACAAAATACAAGGGCTATCAGTTTTAGTTACATAGTCAGTGAGGAGGTTTAAATAATAAAGTCTACAGTTTAAAGTCAAGCTTTGACTCAGACTTTCCACTGCTCTGTAAACCATTCTGTCACCCGGGAGAAAAGACAATATCGTTTTCTGGTAAACGTTCATCAGAAGATTCTACATGTAAGCCATGAGTCATGTATTACACGTTAACTACCGCAGAGACATCTTCCTAAATGCTGTACAACTGCTTTAACATTGCACATTTTTTATTTTTTTTTTTAAACCTGTTGAAGTGGTGCAGCTGCCATACAATTCCCTTTGAGTTTATTGACAAAAGGGATAACATTTTAAAATAAGAACATTTATACAAGCCGGCTGGTATTACCATTAGTGCTGCTGTTATACCCAGTTGTACCCATGGTTAGACAATGACAGCTGAGCACTTAAAATACCTTTCTCAGTTTTCAAATGTTAACTCAACAAAACATTGGCAAATCATCCAGTTTGCTGAAGAGAAGAAAACAAGTTACACTTTGCTCATCTGAAGGTCAATCCTGCTTTAATACACACTAGATGATATTTCTCTTAGATTGACTAGCAAAATTAACAAGGTTACAGCCGGTCATATGGCAAACATAACTTTTTTTTGCAACACAATAAGACTTACAATTATATCTTGTATTGTGTGTCAAGATCCTTATCTAACCAAGTAGCACATGCAAATAAGGTAGGATAAACGGGAATGTTTCTGGAGAAACAATCCATCAAAAAGAACATTACAAGAGAAACTGCCTTCTCTAAATTTAGCTCATGATTAACACAAGTGCTGCCACCCTTAGCTACCGGTGCTGGAATACATCCTGTATTTTCTCTCTCAAATGACATACACACAAAATGTATCTCCAATTAAAGTGGGAGGGGAAAGAGTTTCAATCCTAAACTCAGTGCTTACTTTAGACAAGCAGCTACATGCCAGGAATCCACATTCCCCTTCACATGTACATTTAACACAGCGCTTACACCAATCCCGCCAGGATTTTACAATCGCAGAAATTAACGCAAAGTCAAGCAACCTCTGCAATATTCAGGGGAGCTTGCAATTTTTCAAAATTAAAGCAGATTTGGGCCAAGGCGTTTCATGCGACATCACAACACGCATTCAGCCGAAGTCTCTTTGATTCACGTGCGTTCAACATGAGTACAGCTAAAAGGTTTCATATAATCAACAAACATCACTGTTAAAGATTACTGGTGCAATTACAATTTCCAAGTAGTCTCCGTCCCCCCCCAAAAAAGCACAAGAAACACAGCAAGCTGCACTGCAAAATTTGAAGGAGGAAAAAAAAAAGAAAAAAAAAAAAGAAGAAGAAAAAGGAGGTGCAGCAAAATCAAGCAAAAAATAAAAAATAATAATAATAAAAAAATAAATAAATAAATAAATAAAAAAAAACCCTCTGAATTCCTGTACGTACTGTTACATATGAATATGCTTTTAACTGAACCCTGCTGTGTTTTTGTCCTGTGTGTGGTTTGTTTGAGCTGATGAAAACAGTCAGATCTGAGAGTCTCAGCACAGGGCTGCGGAAATATGTTTTCTAGAAATCTTTTCCGGACTGTAGAATAAAAAAAGAAAATAAAACGCTAACGCTGTGTACTAAGAATATGGTACACAGTTCAGCCTAATTATTTACATCAGCGATGATACTGATGTTCAGGTGTAAAACTGAACATGTGGTGGCTCGAGTGGGCTTGCCCAGTCTCACGGTGTGGAACTTGATTAGCTAGGCTAAAAAGATTTAAAACGTTTGAACCTACAGTGGAGACTAAATCAGGTATATCTGGTTTGCACATTAATCCTAATGTTCACCTGTTCAAGGCACATCCCAACTTTTCCATGAAGCACCTCAATTTATACTCATCACTGCTCAGTAAATATAAAATGGATCTCTGTACTGACGGAACATGCAAGATCACCGTGACTGCAGAAATGTTCTTCCAACAAGATTTTCTCTCCTGATTTGTGGCAGTCTCACAATATCTGTATTTTTTTAACCAACATCAGACTGACACTGCTAAAGATGGGCTACAGCTCAAATGTTGAGCTGACATTCAGTGAAGATTTTGTTATGACTTGACTTTTTTTTTTTTTTTTTTTATGTCTGTCAAAAACAAACATGGACGCAGACACTTAGAACAGTGTTAAAAGTTCAGCAGGCAGTGGAGTAATCGCAGGGGGTCAGTAGGAAAGTTTTTAAATGTTTAATTTTTTTTGTTAAATGTATCAAAATATATTCAAATGAGATGTTTTAAAATTGATCAATTTGGTTATCTGCGTGCATTCACAAATCTCACATTAGCTGGGCTGACGATCGTTCACGGATGGATTTATTTTTAATTTATTTACAAATGAAATGATAATTTGCAAAAACCTACGAGTTGTAGAGAAGTTCAAGTCTCACACTGATGGATAAAATAAACAGGAGATCATTCAGAGAGTCAAATTAAATGTCACACCAACAATAAAATGTAATTGAACCTGGTATTTGTACCAACCCCTGGGGAATGACATGTTCTACCAATCAACCAGGGATTGCTAGGACTGTAGAATTCAGTGCTGTTTGTGCATCCATAAAAAAAAAAATAATAAATGATGTGCGTGTGTGTATATATTATATTTATCAAAATACAGCCCTAAACAAATATATATTCCGGTGTGTATTGGGTTCTTTTCAGTCGTATATAATTGGACAAACAGTTGTGTAAAGTTTTAGTCTTAGGCCTATATTTGTAACACGCAGCTTGTGGATTTTATTTTAAATAAACGAAAAAAATTAAATTCGTTTATTTAAAAAAATAAACGAAAAATTTGTACTGAAAGTATGCCACCACAATCCGATTAATCGGGGGGGGGGGGGGGGGGGGATTATTTAAAAAAAATAAATAAAAATTATTCGACCTACTAATGGATTATGAAAACAATCGTTAGCTGCAGCCCTACTCTCACGTTTCTACATATACGCTATCCTTCATAATTCATAATTACAGAACAAATAACGCCAAGTGAACGATACAGTGAGGATCATCTGCGAGAAGTCATTGATTTGTCATGTACAGGAAGATTTGTTGAAGCAAAAAACGACATTGTTTAATGAATGCGTATCTTAATTTATATTGGAAATAAGGTATAAGCAGCAATCTGGTAAAATCTGTTATTTATTCATTCAAAACATTCACGACACACTCCCAGCACATACATACATATACACATACATACATATTTTATATACACACACACACACACACACACACACACACACATACATACATACACACATAACCTAAAAGTTGCACAATATATTGCGTAAATATAAGGGATTAATAGAAGCACCCCAATTAGCAGACACAAATTTGACCGACATGGCTATTACTTGGCTGGGGAACATGTTAAACTAACCATCAAAGACCACAGATTTTGGCCTAGGATTACAGGAATCTTAAGATTTTAAGCTTAAGGGGCTGTTTACACGAAAATTTTCAACTAAAAACGGAAAACTTGTGCGACTGGGCTGTTTGTTTACATGAAAACAGCATTTTGGGGCCTGAAAACGATGCTTGTCGTCTCTGTGAAAACGTACAAGAACGGGAATTTGTGAAAACCATGATGTGTTCAGTCTACAGGCAGACATTCAAAACTATAATTGTGAACTACAGGACTGTTTGTGCTGCTCAAGATTTTGAGCTTATTGACGCTTCTCCAGCAAATTGTAGATTTACCGCATCACTACGACCAGCGGAGATGCATTTATTACAGACGGCAAATTATTAAACTACATCTACGCAGACGAAGGCGATCAAAAAATTAATCATCATCATTGTAATTGTCCGTTTGAGTATATCTGTATCGTTTTCTTGCTAATGAAATATTTGAAAGACACTGGCAGTCTGCTATTTGCACCATTTCGAATTTCTTCTGTATTTAAAAATTAACTAGCTTTAACAGAATTCTGACCTGGAGCACAAGAAAAGCTAAAAGATGGGGTTGAAGACAAAAATCCATTTCCACAATGAAAAAAACAAAGCCAAAATAAAAAAAATTAAAAAACCCCACAATCTTCATGCACATTACATTAGGGACGTCTCAGCATTTATTAACCAAGAAAAATATGCGAGATCTATGCTTCTGAGTTTTCACATAATAATGAATATTTTTCCGAGTCATTACAATTTCTTTGTACTCCACGTAGATCACAAACATTCAAATCGTTTGAGAAATGTAAATGTTATTGTGCTTTTTATCCAGAAAAACCACAGCTTTTACAAATGCAGAACCGAAGCTGTAAAAATACAGCTTTACTTGTATTTGTTTATAGGGCAGTCTTGACCAGATCAACACGGTGGGCACGTTGGCATTAATGCTTATGTGCGCAGGCACGTACACCAACTACTGGCCGGGCATGCATAATACAGCGTTTTTCGTCGTTTTCGCAGATCCATGTGAACGGGGATTGTTTCGACAATGCTGTAGTCCGTATGCGAAACTTGTCAAAAGCGCAAAGGAAAAACATTTCCGTTTTTAGTACACTGTTGTCGTGTAAATGTGCCCTAAACCAGTGTGAATTCTCCAACCTGGTGCCTAGTGTTCCTGGGATAGTCTCTGGAGCCACCATGACCCCGGGATTAAGTAATTACTGATGAATGAATGAACTAACAGCCTACTAAAAAAAATGCTAATCCATTTTGCCAATCAGTTTTCATGCTTAAACGATACACAATTAGCAAATAATGCTGAGGAATAACAGTTCTACACTAATACAGCAACGATAATGAAAAATCAGTGAAGCTATGCCTTCTACACAAGCCATCCATCTTCGCAAAACACTGACTCAGCATTATCACAGTGCGAGTTACGGCTGTGCAAGAAGCAGCAGAATCACACACATACCCATACTGAAGAGCGAGTAGATGCCATTAAATATCTGTTGTACCTGCAGCTGTCGCTTGTCTTGCAAAACTGTGATGAGACGGTTCACAAATCGGCCGTTAACATCGCCACTGCTCCAGAAAGCCCCGAGAGCGACCCAGGAATGATCTAGTGGTGCTGTAGTAACTCCTCAATGAGAATGTTTAATCTGATGACTAAGCAAATTAACACGGCGTAGCCATTAACTAACCCTTATCAAGGCTATTGTGCCACTTCAGCACATTTCTCAGAATAGAGGAGGGAAAGAAAAAGAAAAAAAAAGAAAAAAAAGGTTGCAGAGCTCAAGATATTACCCACATTACAGCAACACAAAACAACATCGTTTGAAGGTGACCAAAATGCTGAGGCAAAGACAATTGCAGACTAATTTCAGCTCTACCTCGACTGAGTGTTGCATTGCATCACTCATCCCTGCATGGAGATAAAATTAGAGCTTGAACATTAGCTCATTCTCTGGCACCCCACAAGAAGGAGACAAACACCACTACTCAAATGCAGGCTGAGTCAGATGCTGCTAGGAGGATGCGAGAGTAGGATGAGAAAGCAATACATACCCATGATGGAGCACATCGAGTGGCCATGATAGCTGCATTTAAGGCTGCAGACATCAGCAGAGCATTAAGGTTTATGATTTACGTGCCTGGGAGAAGCAGCTGGAGCACTAGCTCTAGCAGAGATGCTGAGCCATGTTGGACAGGTAGGAGAGGGAGACGAGAGGAAACCCCGCATGAGAGAGCAACAGCCTCATGTTTTTATCCTTATAGAGAGATCTGCAGTGTAGTACAGTGAAACAGACTAGCATCATCGAGCCCGTTAGCAAAGCACTTGGCAGGAGAAAAGGAAATGGAGAGATGGGTCCGCATGAAGATTTCTTAATCTTTTAACATCACACTAACTGCATAGAGCTTAGCAGGTTTTATACCACAGCACTGCATTAAAATAAATACTGCTATGATGATGTCTGTGTTGGGCAACCAAAAATAGATTTTGGCATCAGTCCATTATGGAGAGACTTCCATGCCATTACACCTCACCAGTTCCTGTGGGCTGAACATGTGACATTTGTTTACACAAGACATACTTGGCTTTCAAAAGACATCTCTTGTAACTAAGAATGAAATAAGTATTAGTAATTAGCTAACAATTACATACAGTGCCTTTCAAGTCATGGCTGTCATGTGTTAGACAAAAGGGCTAGCATCAGTAATTATTTCTCAAGAATACCATACTTGTGATTACAAATGATCTCAATTATAGATTATCGTCATGTTTGGCATGGCATACATTGCGTTTTTATTTTAATTAACAGAGAACTACTGCCCTTAACTAACGTATTGCTGTTTTAAGGCCTATTAGGTCTGAAGGAGTTTTACAAGCAGAGGTGGTAATGTAATCATTACTGGAGTATCTCTGGGACTTTAGTCCCATCTGAATCGGCCATGTCAGTAATATCTATGGACAAACTACTGGGAAGATAATGCTGCATTTAATCTTCCATAAAAGTATGTTTAGAGAAAAATTCCATTATATACACTACACAAACCATGCTTGTCTATAGTCACCCTCTGAAACCAAACAGAAACAAAGCACGGGTAGAGTTTAAAAAAACAGAACAATAAAATATAAGTGACCGTTTAAAGGACGTGTCAGAAAATCAACTCTCCAATAGGTTTTAGGGAAGTTATTGACTTCCTAGCACAGGTACAGAGTAGGATTCTGTTCGAGTGTAATACGCCATTTCAGATCATGCCCTCTAACTCTCTGATTGATGATCGTCTCACATGTGGCTATAAGCAGGGACAAGAAGGGGGCATGCCTAGACATACACTACCAATCTGTCAATGATGGGGTGGGGTGATGAGGACTAGAAGTGGAGTTACTGTTACTATCCAGATATTCATTATTTTCCAATAACCACATGTCCCAAGGCATTTTATTGCTCTGATACCACAGCAACTTACCCACAATTACACAGTTATTTATTAAAGAACAAAATCTTGCTTTCTAACCATTTATAGTTAGATTTAATGATTTGGAACTTCCATGAAATAACTTTGCTTCTGTCACCATCACATCAATAGGAGCAATAAAGAGTCGTTTCCTCACCAGGTCCCTCTCCGCCTCTCGCTGTCTCTCCCTCTCCGCCTCTCGCTGTCTCTCCCTCTCCGCCTCTCGCTGTCTCTCCCTCTCCGCCTCTCGCTGTCTCTCCCTCTCCGCCTCTCGCTGTCTCTCCCTCTCCGCCTCTCGCTGTCTCTCCCTCTCCGCCTCTCGCTGTCTCTCCCTCTCCGCCTCTCGCTGTCTCTCCCTCTCCGCCTCTCGCTGTCTCTCCCTCTCCGCCTCTCGCTGTCTCTCCCTCTCCGCCTCTCGCTGTCTCTCCCTCTCCGCCTCTCGCTGTCTCTCCCTCTCCGCCTCTCGCTGTCTCTCCCTCTCCGCCTCTCGCTGTCTCTCCCTCTCCGCCTCTCGCTGTCTCTCCCTCTCCGCCTCTCGCTGTCTCTCCCTCTCCGCCTCTCGCTGTCTCTCCCTCTCCGCCTCTCGCTGTCTCTCCCTCTCCGCCTCTCGCTGTCTCTCCCTCTCCGCCTCTCGCTGTCTCTCCCTCTCCGCCTCTCGCTGTCTCTCCCTCTCCGCCTCCACCTCTCGCTGTCTCTGTGTCTCCGCCTCTTGCTGTGTCTCCCTCTCCGCCTCTCACTGTGTCTCCCTCTCTCGCTGTCTCTGTCTCCCCCTCTCCGGCTCTCGCCGTCTCTGTCTCTCCCTCTGTGTCTCTCGCTGTCTCTCCCGCTGTCCCTCCCGCCGCCTCTCCCGCTGTCCCTCCCGCCGCGTCTCCCGCAGGGTCTCCCACTACCTCTGCGTCTCCCGCTGTCTCTCCCACTCCCTCTATGTCTCCCGCTGTCTCTCCCACTCCCTCACTCGGTGTCTCTGCGTCTCCCGCTGTCTCTCCCTCTCTCACTGTCTCTCCCTCTCTCACTGTTTCTCCCTCTCCCCCTGTGTCTCCCGCTGTCTCTCCCTGTTCCTCTATGTCTCTCACTGTCTCTCCCTCTCCTTCTCTCGCTGTCTCTCCCTCTGCGTCTCCCGGTGTCTCTCCTTCTGTCTCTCTCTGTCCCTCTACGTCTCTCGCTGTCTCTCCCTCTGCGTCTCCCAGTGTCTCTCCTTCTGTCTCTCTCTGTCCCTCTACGTCTCTCGCTGTCTCTCTCTCTCCCTCTGCGTCTCTCGCTGTCTCTCTCTCTCCCTCTGCGTCTCTCGCTGTCTCTCTCTCTCCCTCTGCGTCTGTCCCTCACAAAGTTAAGACGACAGTTTGTCATGTCACTAAGATTCTCTCTGGGCAGAAAACTTAAAGACACTGGAGACTCCTTGCATAAAATGACACAGAAAGCAGAGCGTAAATTTACATTGGAAAATGTTTATTTAAAATAAATAAAAATAAAGAAGTCTTGTAATTATCTCTTACAATGAACAAAACTATTGGAAAGCATTTGCTTAGGAAGAAAGTTAACTTCAAATGTGCCCAAATTAAGCCCAAGACCAAAACCATATACTGTGTACTTCATTATTGGCACCCTCCTATTCAGTATGCTGGTTCTCAGAAGATGGTTTCCTCCAGTGTTCTGTACATCTGTACACTCTTCTCAAAGCTCGGACCAGCCAGTGCAGGCCTAGATACGCTCTTCATTTTGGCAGAAAACCGAGAGTAAAAATATTCGCCTCAGGGGAAATGGTTCATTTTGTATAAATGCTGCAGTCTTTTGAAGAACAACCCATGAATATTCAAGCTATACTATTTTGAAGCAAGGTTTGTTGTTTTAATGATTTTCCACCCATTCAAACACTTCAGAAGGCAATATGAACGGTTCAATATCTCATAAGGATGCAAGAGAACATTTAAACACTGCTGAACCTCATGCTGTTAGTTTGGTAAATGAAGGCTAGCTGCTGCGCACACTTTTATTGATCTAACCTACAGGAGAACAAACCCTACATGAAAGGGAGGAAACTGGAAAACGCTGGGAATACCTCTTGAAGAAAGACTGGCAGGAAGCCAACAGAACCTTCTCTCAGTTCCTCCGTTTTTCCAAGCATGAGAGACAAGCATGCAGACGAAAGCTACACATCAAAATAGTTGTAAGTGCAATAAGTACTAGATAAAGAGCAAAAAAGAGCAGAGGTTAAGTGACATGATAGACACTACAAAACTATAACTCTAGAGCTGCCAGTGGGGATAGAAAATATCATACTATAATAAGACATTGTGCACCATAAAAATCGATCCATCCATGCACTTTCGGTACCGCTCATCCTATACAGGGCCACGGGGAGCCTGGAGCCTATTCCAAGGTACTCAGGGCACAAGGCGGGGGACAGCCTGGACGGGGTGGCAACACATCGAAGGGCACAATCACACACTACAAACAATTTAGAGACCCAAAACAGTCACCGTCACATGTCTTTAAGAGAACACTCAAACTCCCAGCACACAAGGCAGAGGTGAGATTCGAACCGCCAACCCTGGAGGCGCGAGGTAAACGTGTGAATCACTAGGCCGTCATAAAAAGTACCACAATAGCGAAGTCTGAAGCAAATGAGAAGAAACAGGTAGAAAAAGCAGAGTGACATCAAGTGACCATGAAACGCTGAGAAAACTGTGACTCGAGTGTTTTTTTCAGCCACAACAGTCAATAGCGTTTCGAGATACACACACCCCACCGACTTTAAGCAATCAACAGCAGCTTGGCAAACAAGCCAAGAGTTTGTTTTTTGCTCTGTAGGATTTCTCAGAAATGTGCCTATTGCGACTTTGTCAGGGTGGGTTTCCTAGAGCAATGGTATCCAGCCACCACACCTCAGATTGCTACTGTTCCACAGCAGGGAGAGGAAAAAAGACTGACTGTGTTAAACAACCTACAACACATACACTATATGGCCAAAAAGAGGTGGACACCAAACAAATCATGACTGCGTGCGTTTTGATCAACCTATTCCAGATTTATTTATTACTCCCTTTGTGGTTATAATAACCTCCACTCTTTCGGGAAGGCTTTCCCCTAGATTTTGGAACGTGGCTGTGGGGATGTGTCCTAATCCATCCATAAGGGCACTAGTAAGGTCCGGGGGTGCAGTCAGCATTCCAGTTCATCCTAAAAGGTGTTCAGTGGGGTTAAGGTCAGGGCTCTAAGCGGAATACTCAAGTTCTTATACTTCAAACTTGGTAGTAAACCATGTCTTCATTGAACTCACTTTGTGCACAGGGGCATATTCATGCTGGAACAAGTTTGGGCCTCTTATTTACAGTGAAGGGAAACTGTAATACTACAGCATACAAAAACATTCTATACAACTGTTTGCTTACTACTTAGTGGTAAGAGTTTGGGGAAGAACCGCATATGGATGTGACGCAGTGTCGACAATCATTTGGCTGAATAGTATATCTGCTGTGTGCAAATAAACGTGCATCACCATCGTAGCACATAAACCATCACAGTTAGTGCATACCATGGTGTTTTTGGAGTGAGGCTGAATAGGTTCAAGATTTGAGTGAGAGTGAACACACCCACATCAACTCTGTGTGTGTATAAAGGGAATTAATACAACTACATGGCCACAACCACACAAATTACCCATGTACAAAACAGGTAAAGTTGATACATACAGGTTATGTGTTATGGAAGTTTATCTCCAAAATAACACGAAAAAAAAATCCTCAAAATTAAGTTATCAGGTTTTAAAAAAAAAAAAAAAAAAAAAAAAAAAAAAGAAGCTCTAAGAACCTGTATGTCATTAAAAAACTTTTCATATGCTTCTTGTTTAAATAACACTACTTCACAGTGTAATCCATCACACTACGGCAACACTTTCATTCCATTTTTAAGCAATTAAATATTTTGCAGCAGCACAAACCACACACAGACGTTTTACTCCTAATCTACACCTAATTAACTAGGGAAGTGGGAAACAAAACACCTGACAACACAACTTAAAAAATGATCATATTACAAAAAAAACCCCTCATTAAATAAATCTAAGTTTACTGGGTATAAAAACACAAGCTATAGTTACTGTGTCTGAACTTTTCAACTTTCCACTTTGTTCATTTTCAAGACAGATGTAGCATCATTTCACCCCTGACTTGCATTAACATGCAAACACATTATGTGATGAAATTTCACACGGCAGTTGCCAAAAAAAAAAAAAAGGCGCAGAGAGCTGACACTACCAGCGCGAAATCATTAACCTATACAATAATTATATAAAGAACAGATGCCTAATAAAATATGAGAGCTCTGTATACTCAGATCAGTTTTCCTTTGGTTAACAGTCAAAATTAAACTGAGGTGTTACTGGCTTTCAGGTGGCGCAGTGGGTATAACTGCCCCCCAGGGTTTTCCGGTTTCTACCCACTGTCCATAAACGTTCAGGTATGACCATTGGCTATGCTAAAGTGCCCCTAGATGTGAATGTTCTCTGCAATGAACAGGCATCCCACCATAGTGAACTGTTCTGCCTTGTGCCCAGTGTTACCAGGATAGACTCTGGATCCACTGGGACCCTGATCAGGATAAAGCAGTTATTGAAAGTGAGTAAGAGGGTGTTACTGGCTTTCGTCTCAGTCCTTTGGGTGACATTAGTACGTCACTGTCCCAGCATCTCTTGTGAATCACCTCACAGTTGTACACAATGCATGCTTCAAGCTTTTCTTTGCAAATGCAATACCAACACACACAAAAACAAAAGGTCCACTGAAATGACTATAAAAGCTTCTAATACATTTTTACACACTGTTAAAGCACAAAGAGTGAACTGGTGCCACTCCAACTCATCACGCCATAGAAAATGGACTATTAACAGAGGAGACAACATGAAGGAAAAGTGTTCGGCTTTAATCAATGCTACTTTCACTTTTTTTATTTATTTTTTTTTACAATATTGGTCATGCTAATATAATTATTAAATAGGTTAAAAATGATTACTGAATTTCACAACAGTCATACAAATCAAAGGAGAAATCAATGGTGGAAATCCACATAGCTCTCTGTCAGACATTAGTGTAGTGTAATTATTATATTTAGTGTAGAGTGGAAATCATTATCAGTTGCGTTGATGAGACCGCCATACACCACATGTCCAAACACAGAAGCTAATGGTACACTAGGGTACAGCTGACCAACATGACATATCACACCATGACACAATCAAGATATTTCTACAACACACATCACAAAACGGCTAGCAAAACAGTATTGTGGCGCTATATAATTTATTTTTTAAACCCCAACAACTGTATTTTATGATGTTTGAGTTTTATTTAAGGTCTACAAAAGTTACTTAAAACCAGATTGGAGAAAATAAGTATATTAATAAGTTAATATTAAAAGCACTTATTGGGTTTCCTTTTAAATGTTATAGTTTTAACATCAAAGCTGCTGCTTCCAAAAAGAGTTTGAAATTGTTTTCTTTTACAAATATATTTAAATAAAAGAAGTCACAATACCTGAAATATGGGGCCAAATTCTCACAGAGCAAATATCACCGAGTAGGGAACATCAACTGATTCAACCACAGAATAAACGTGGCCAAAAAAAGCAGATGTAATGCAGTAAAAATACATCTGAAGTTATATTAAAACAATCCCAATTTGAAAAACAATAAACAATAAAACTGGGAAAATTAGTTTTTATAAAGCCACTGCAGCCCAACACATTTTACACTAAGCCTGACAGAGAGCTTGTTTAAAGAGTCGACAGAGACATGCCTAAGATTTTCAGTATCAATTCCTCCTAACGCATGTTCCCATGCATCACTTTTTCCCCACAGCACCCAAAAACCTGAATGCGTTTTGTTCCCCCCTCTGCAAGGTCATGCATGCGCACACACACTACAGCATGAAAGAGTATGGGCTATATGTAGGTATACTTTTCATTAGGTCAGTACTCAAAACCTAACCCTTGAAGACTGTATTGATAATTTATATGATGGTGGTTCAGTGAGGGCTGGACAAACTCACTCACAGGCCGCCATTTAATGATCCTGGGCTACTACTGAGATCACACCCGAAATCCCAGAAGGCACAGCAATGGGTTAGTAACTAAACGAAAATAGTCTCGAGGACTGGAGACCCCCAGGGGTCCATCAAGCCTGGTCACATGATCTGCGTTTTTTTTTTTTTTTTTTAAATAATACATTCCCAGTAGAGGAGCTACAGCTGAACAATTATCAAAGTTATTAAACCTTATAAACCTACCTGGTCAGTTAAATTTAACTGTTGAAGCTAAAGCTCATTAACAAAAACTACTACAAACACAAAATCAACTTATCCATCCATTTTCTTATCCTTCACAGGGTTGCGGGCTGCCTGGAGCCTGTCTCGGGGGACTCTGGGCACAATTTGGAAATGCCCATCAACAATGCCTACAATGCATGTCTTTGGATTGGGGGAAGAAACCGGAGTGCCCAGAGGAATCCCCAAAAGCACGGGGAAAATACGCACACGGAGTGGAGGCGGATTCGGGCCCCCCAACCCTGGAGGCGCGAAGCAAGCATGCTAACCACTAAACCACCAAAACCCCCCTTGCGAGAAAGTTTCATTGAAAAAGGTCCTGGACTGCAAGAGGATTGAGAACCTGTGACCTGGAAGATGCAGAGAACCTATAACGCACTCTGAAGTTTATAGGAGTTGGAATAAACACAGAATAAAGCGATCCCTTATAACAGGACAGGACATCCTTATGTCATTCAGGCTTAAGGCAATATTTGGACAATTTAATTCCAATATGAATCAACTACCAGGCAAGTTAAACCCATAATCTGCACACCAGTTAGTACACTAATAGAGAGAGCAGGGTGACATCTGGAATCTAAACTCAGCCCTATGGATGCAAGTCACTACTTGAGTCAGTGCACGGTGTACTCGGCACACCCAGTAAGCAGAATAAGAGCTAAATTACATCAATTTCTGTTCCATATTTAGTGGTTGAGATTGAACACACCCTTTCAAAAACAGTACACATTATAACATTAGTGTTAACTAGCAGGCCTTGAACTTAGAATTATGTTATGTGGACTGGCTGGACAAGTTTAACCAGTTTACTCTGAACATCTTCCTTACAATCAAATTCCAGTGACATCTTGTGCATCCTTCCTTATGGTGACTGCACAATACATGACTCAAAATCTCAGACACACCAAACTTCACACAACATGACATCACTTGCAATCAGTTGTTTGGTGGATGTTGCGATGAACATGCTACATGAGCGTTCAAAGACGAAACTACACTACACTAAACCGTTCACCTGGAGAGATCCTCAGTCATCCTCAAATCAGCCGTCCATCATGTGATGGTGGGATTTTACTACTATTTCTACACAAACAAGAAAAAATAAAAGAGAACAAAGGACAGACGAGTTGAGGAGATGCAGGCAGCAAGGATTGACTGTCCTGCAAAGAGAACTAGAGGTACAGTGGTAAGAAGAGCACACAGCCGTTTTTATACATTATACTTTTTTGGGTATAACAGGCCAAATAATTTCTCTCTAGCTAAAAGCAATACTACTGTGCTTACATTTTACCCCCTCGCCCTCACAGAAGAAGGATAAACTGGATTCAGGGAGCATGACAGGAGATCAATTTGATTTGAACTATTAGTCCTATTCAGACAGGATTAAGTTTGCATAGAATCCTGGGATAATTTCCTATTTTAGAGGTGCTCCTGTTATCCCCCCCCCCAATACGGACAGGCCTTGTCTGGGTCTTTCTTTAATAAATAGTCAGCCAATTAATCAATTATGAAAATAATCGTTAGTTGCAGCCCTAATTGTAGCATCACCTCTTTTCTCAGTGTCTGAACCAGTGCGATCAAGGATTCAGTCTCTCTAAACCCCTCCTTTCCAAGAGCCTACTCTGCTCTGATTGGTCAGATGGCCAGTCTGTTGTGATGGGTCTACAGCACGTGTCCGAAAAGAAACACCCATTACCATATCTAAATTTCAACTCCAGAGGCTTCCTCAGCACTTTTATACACAGTGATGTGTCAGTAAAATTACAGGAACACAACAAAAGGTTGCAGTTAAACTGCTGTGGTATCATCATAAAAATAAATTTTTCCTCATGCTTTGGAAGTGCATGCAAATTGGATTTGCTTTCGCAGCGCAGAAAACAGCGTCCTCAACATGGCGACAATACGAACCAAACTCTTCCAGGCCACAGCTACAACTAGCGTTTGAGGGCAGGTAAAACTAGACACTGTTCTCGGGCAGCCAATAAAGACCATAGGTGGGCATTATGCAAGTCTGTTACAAACCATAGGTTCGAGCAGGAAGCAAGGCTGGAATTACTGACTACCTGTTTCAGGCAGTTCAGAATCGGTTACTTCTTTTGGGAGACGATAACTCCATGTGTCATGCACTTAGATCTTTGAAACTTTGCAGACCTTTTACATTCACAAACAGCAACATGAAGAGGTAAGATCTTTAACCAAAAGCTTGCACAAACTCCACCATCTTTGAAGTGAAAACTCTCCAACCATTGTTTTAACCAAAGGACATGTGGAAAAGGGAAGTGTGTGTGCAGGAAAACACGCAGCCAAAAAAAATCATACCGACAAACCATGTTTGCTGCTAGGGTAGCACAAGACCTGTCTCCAGAAGGCGGGACATATTCTAGAGAGCATTTGATTGGACGAACACAAACATAGTACAGGATGAGTCATTGATTTATTCATTTTTTTGCTGTCCCCAAAGTCCCAAACTATAACATTTAAAATCATACCTCTAAGACTTTTTGTTCTTTTTAGTAAATATACCATAATTTTGGTGTCCATAACATTAAAGGACATGTACAAAAATATCATGAACAGCTATTTTGAGTTTAGGGGCACTTAAAAACATACGACAGCTAAATCCCAAATGGCTCTCTGTTTACTATCCAAGGGCACTACATACACAGTGTATGAAATAACGACTTCTATACCCTAGCTAACAGGTTAGACAATTAGTAAGAAGACGTTTAAGGTGTGTGTTTAAGTAACGTTAAAGAGTGATGTTCCTTTGCTAGGTCAACCTGACACGCTACCGCTAACTCAGCTCATGCTAAAGCGGCGACAACTAGCTAGCTAGCTTAGTTAGCAAACAAGCTACATTATGTTTCAGTAAAAGTCGAGCGCGCTTTACCTTCAGCCACGTCTTCATCGACTGCTCCTTTCACCTGCGAGAAACACCACTGGAAGTCGTTCCCTCCACCGACCCCTGCAAAAACACACACACACACACACACACACACACACACAGCATTGCAGTCAGTTAGCTACATACATATAAAGCCTTGGAGGAACAACGGAGGGAAAAACAAGCGCTTAGGAAAACTTCATTTCCTAAAATGGCGACTTAAATGTAACCTAATTCTAAAAGGTAACGCGGCTACACAGTTTAATTTGACGCTTAATCAAAACAGTTAGCGCTCAGGCTAACCGGTTAGCTATAGCAAGGTTTAAAAAAAAAAAAAAAAAAAAAACCTGTAGGCCGCGGTGCTGGACAGAGTCGCCCCCTCCCCTTCCCTCTCTCCCCATCCTGCCTCACCTGCCATTGCTTCGTTTCTACGGAGAATCCGGCGTCGAGCTCGCTTACTCCGAGTCCTAGCACGTTACACTGCAGCTGAAACACAGCGCGAGTCAATCGCAATTAGATTGGGTTCGACGCGACAATCGGAGCAAACAGAATTGCCCCCGTGATTTTTATTTCTGGTCAAGATGGCGCACAACGCCAGTCGACATGATGCTGTGACGTCATTTAATAGGCGCTCCTCAAACGCGTTAGAGAGCGTCCGAGCGGCGCAGAGTTATGCGCAGACAAAGCGCATAATTACTGCGTGCTCTTTTTTTGTATGAGGAATGCGAAAGGAAGGAAGCTGTGCGTAAACGAAACGCACCCGAGAGATTCGTGCTATTCAGTGAACATACTTCATGCGTCTCTTTTGCGCAGTTTCTTGTTTCCACACAACGTCCTTGGCTGATGGAAGACTGTAGCTATGCGTATACATTTGGGTGTATAGGTTTACACACCCTTAACATAAAATTAAGACGATAAAAAATTATTTATACAACAACACATTAAGGGGGTCTGATAGACTGACGTATCTTTTTAATCACATGGAGCAAAAACTGTTAGTTCATTATTTATAGATCCATTTTCCATACCGTTCATGGGGGACCCTGACGCACCAAAATGCATGTGTTTGGACTGGGGGAGGAAACCAGAGTACATAGAGGAAATCCCCAAAGCATGGGGAGAACATTCATGCACACAGGCCAGAGGTGGGATTCAAAGCCCCAACCCCAGAGGTGTGAGACAAACTTGGTAACAGCTAAGCAACTGTGTCCCCATCTATCTATCCATCCATCCATCCATCTATCTATCTATCTATCTATCTATCTTCAGTAAGTGCTTTATCCTGGTCAAGGTTGTGGTGGCTCCAAAGCCTATTCCAGAACCACTGGACATGATGTGGGAACATACACTGGAATGGATTTTACGCAAGTCTATCAGTGGACAATCAACACACACACACACACACACACACACACACACACACACACACACACACACACATTTACACACTAGTTCACACCTGCAGTTGTTTAGGTGTATTTGTTTGGAGGTCAGAGGTAACACACAGACACAGGGTTAGAGTTTAAGATTGAATAGGTGACTCTGGAATTGTGAGGCAGTAATGCTACCCACTGTACCACTGTGCCATGATGAAAAATGTGAATAATATTAATTTAAATATTTGTGTTCCATTTCTGTGAATGTAATATGATATAAATATTCTCTAATAACCTGTATTCTTAATCTGCCTTTAAATCTGCCTTCACCCTGTGTGTGTGTACACTCATATATTGGATCGGCTTCATTGTAATATTTGTTCATTATGCTGTCTCGATGCAGCATGCACGCACACACACACACACACACACACACACACACACACACACACACACACACACAAAAAAAAAACTGAGCAGTGCACACAATGTAAATTAAAGACTGGGAGGGTTAATGACAGGTTAAGGACATCACTATGTGGATAATTATAACTGGTTTTAACACCGATTCAGTGTATAAATGGTAACTGAATTCCAAATGGCTCCATCTGGGACACAGAGTGAACTACACAGAGTGAAGAAGTCATTAAGAAGCCATTTGGGATTCAGCCAAGAATAATTCTGACATATTTTATAGGCATACCAGAAGTGATACGTTGGGTTTGTTGAATTTTTGGCTAAGAACTAATCGATGTGCCATTGAAAGATTTATTTGAGGGTTGAAAAGAGGCCAAAATGCATGCACTTGTGAGATATACTCCAACCAGAGGGACTACGGATATAAAGCGTTATACTGTATATATTTATCATTTTATTGTAGTGGATACTGGACTACATGAAATGGTAATAATGTGCAACAGAAATATTGTGATGTTAATGTACTTATAGTATATCATAAATAGAAGTAGAAGCCTATAAGAAGTAAATATCCTAAGTACAACTCACAAAAGTCGAGATGGCAGGTGAACAAACTTTTGCCAATACGTTATGGTCTGTACTCCTTATAATAGTTTAATGCTCAGTCCATTTGCATTAAAATTAATATGGAGCTGCATTTATGAAGCCAATACTCCAGCAAATGAATAATTTTTATGTCCACAAAACTAATATACATTTATAACTCTCTACTGAAGCACTAGGTGTACTATTTGAACTTTCTCAATGTGTCATGAATGTGATAGATTGTGATTGTTCTCTTTTCCATGTAAAGACATAAAGTTGCATAAAATCTCCAATGTCATCTAATATGTTTTAACACAAGCCTGCTCCAGCATCACTTTATAAAATATTTATGCAATGCTTATAAATGTGTTATAAAGGCACTATAGGTACCCTTCAAGTGTTACCAATTATACTTAGTATATATCCTAGAGTAATGTTAGTATGACTATTCTACTAAACACAGCATGCTCTCAATGTTTAAAATACCAGTTATAAATCTGGTGTCATATAATAAATTACAGTGTCAGGACAAGAAGGTTTTTGGCTTTTTAATTACAAACAAATGTGCCTTTTACATGCACTTAATTAAAGTGGGGAGATAGTGCTGTTGTTTACAGTACACAATATTCTTGTATCATGTACATTGGGACATATTTTTGGTCTTAATTGTTCAAGCCAGTTTTACATCAGGTTTACAGGAACCCCAATATTACACACGAGGGTTAACTGTATGAAAACTTGCCTTTGCTTCAAAGTTTGATTGCGTCATAATTTACACACCCAGCTAATTTATCCAATAATTTACAACATTTAAATGTACCCATAGTTAGCATGTATGATCATATTTCATTCCAATTGAACACTTATGCTGTAAATTTTCATTACATTTGTGTCATTATAAGCTTGATATTGTAATCAGTCAATAAAAATGCATCACCAGTTATAAAATTTAAAGCTAATCAATCAAGGTTTGCATAAATTTACATAACTCAGGAGCTCATATAGGATAGGAAAGTTTTCCGGAAAGATATTCGTGAATTCCACATTTTTTGTGTAAATGCTTCTTACAAATAAATGTATTAATATCTGGCTTAATAAATAAGGCACAGTAGGTCATATTTTAAAATGACTAAATTCTTTTTTTTTTTTTTTTTTTTTTTTTTTTAAAAAGGTGTGTGGTGGGTTCTTCAAGGGTTCTTTGGATTGTTAAGACTTCTTAGATTCTTTAATGAGTCCTACAGTATGAATACATTCTGAAAGGGAAGAACTCCATTGCAGGATCTACATACTGTAGAACCTTTAGCGGTTTCTCCAAAGGAATAACCAGAGAACACTTAAGGGTTCTACACCAAAACAGTGACTTGTACACATGAAAATATATATTTTTTATATGACTCCTGTGCAAAGGATAGTTTTGTTGTTGGCAACTGGCAAATTCTTTAGGACTAGTAATCCAGAGGCAGCTTGTTGTAGCTAACATGTAAAATTTATGACCAGAGGTTTTACATTTCCCTTTTTGTGATTTAAATCACTTCAGTATTTATTTTTGTTTACATTTCAGGTCAAATGTAAAGATTCATGAAGCTTTTGGAATTCATCTCCCTATACTCATAAATCCTAAAGATACAGTGCTGTATGCTGTGCAGTTTCTTTTTAGCCTGTTTCCTCTCAATATATTTTCCTTATGGCACCTAAGGCATTTTTTTCTTGTGACTGTTGCCTCTGGCTTGCTCATAAGGTATCTAGATCTACCTTACTCTTAAGGTAAGGTGATCTTAAGCAGTGTTGTGACAAGATATTACATGAAATTGACTGTGTTTAGATCCAGCTGTTAGACCTCATCACAGCCTTTACTCCCCCCACCCCCTACACATTGCATGCTTATTTCACACTATTGGTATTAACTTCTCAATTACTTTCATGTAGTCACTCTTTTAAGCCACTGATATATTCATCATAGATACCTCATATACACTGTATACCCTATAGTTGTTAGTGTGTAACCTGGGTTGTGATAAAGATGAAGCCTATACCAGCAACACTGTGTGTGCATAAGGAAAACAGCCTATATGGGATGCCAAGTCATTACAAAGCACCACACACTCACATTCCATATGCCGTCATCTTTTTGGGAGGTGAAGAAACCCATGTTGATGCAGGGAAGCACATACAGAAATTCTATATAGAGAACGATTTGAGCCCAGGATTAAACCAGGGACCCTGGAGCTGTGGGGCAAATGTTATTTATATTTTGACTATTGTCTGACTATAGAGCATGCTAGATGTATATTCAATGTTTACTGATATGAAGCTAATCAGCTAACACTGATTGTACCGGTACTTATTCTATATGTCAAAGTGACATAAACCTTGTGGCACAAATGAAGCTTAAAGGAAAATGACATAGTAATGTTTCACTGATTCTTCAGATAAGGGACAAAACATGTTTTAGAAGTTAGTTTATATTTTCAAATACTACATTAATTAGAAATTTATATATTTGTAGAAAAAGTTCTCTGCTAATGAAGGGAACAGGTTTTTATGACAATGCTTTTTTTTTTTTCTAAAAATTGACATTTATTCACTTCGTAACTTTCATAAATTTCTGTCAATTCCATCAGACACACTGAAAAGCCTGCTATTTTAATTGTATCCATCAAACAAGAATGTAAAGTCCTCAATTATCTAATAATGGTGTTCAGTAAAGGAGATAAAATAAATTCTCTACATTTTTTTTCTGTTTTCACACCATTATGAAAAATCCAATTCCTAAAATCCTTTATTCTCTTTCCTTCTTTTTAATATTAAGCACATATTACCAATGTTCTTAGGCAAACAAGACATCATATCATGTAGTTCAGTTAGTGTTTTAATTATTAACGCAATAAATCGAAACAAATAATAAAATATTTCTTTCAAAATTAACAAAAACCTTCATCTGAAGGTGCTGACAAATAACTGACGGAGTTGACAAAGAACCATCTGAGGTTACAACAGAACAATAATTTTGTAATTTTATTATAATTGGGTTCCAGAGGCCTTCCAGTGCTTTTCTCCTTGTAGCAGTATGTCTCATTCTGGGTCTCTGGTGGCTCACTGGACAAACAGAAGAAGCTTATGTTAGGTTCAGTGCAATAGTAAGCATTATTATGTGTAGTAGCAACAGAAAACTTCTTAATTCTATAGGAATACAAGGGATCTATAGCCTGTTTATCAATTATCAAGCTGAATGACTGCTTCTGAACTTCTCTGATACCTCTGCTCCCTGTAGTCCAATTCAACGATTTGTCTTGCTTTTAGGTCTTGAACCCTTTTCTTCCACCTTCATCTTTCCTTCTTTAGAATCTCCCTTCTGCATTCTTTTGAGTCTCTGTTTAATTTCTCTCTTCTCTTTCTTTTATACTCCAAACAACATTAGAATAATTCCCCATATTCAAAAATAATATTATATCACTATATAAAGAGTTTTTATGAGCGCTTGTCAACTCCGTCAGCTTGCAAGTCAACTCCGTCAGACATAAAACCTGACGGAGTTGATGAAATTGAATATTTTTCCATCTTAACCATGTGTTGTACAGTGGAACAATTTTGTTTTTTTCCTCCATTGAAGCTACCTCAGTAAATATAACTAAAATGCCAAAATGTATCCCACAATTATAGACAGAAATGATCACAATGGGAAGACGGTGTTGACATATTAAAGCTGTGACCACAGAGACTTAAACATTGTTTGTTTAAAAAAAAAAAAAAAAAAAAAAAAAACTTATCAGACCATGCATCCTACTGTTCCATCCCCCATGAATAGGAAGTGCGAAAGGGGTCCTCAGAGTTATAGCTGAACGTGACATGGCATGATTTTTCAGGATTATATGACGAAAAATATGACGGAGCTGACGCAAAGTGAGGACACAACTTTGATCATCAATATTTTATGGAAAATATTTCTTACTTTCTGTAACTTTGAGTCCAACCATTGCAGTCTCCACTACTACTACATTAGATTTACTAATAATATAATATAAAATGTCTGTGACAAATTGTGAATGAAGAAAGAAGCTAACAGAAGGTAACAGAAAAAAATCTGCCCATTATCTCTTATGTTAGATATTGTTTAAATGCCATTGTAACGGCTCTGACAATGTCCTCCTGTGATGTCAGCATGGCAGACAACCTCTAATTTCCCATGGGTGTAATGAAAATACAGCACCAAACAAGAACTTAGCGCCAAAATAGCTAAAGACACCACAAAGATTTCAGAAATCACATTTAATGTATTTGAGGGTGGAGTTTTTCTTTTAAAACGTCACTTGCCCAGAGTGCTTATGAGAATACTGCAAATGAACCAGCAGATGGCAGTGTTTAATTAAAAATAAAAATGTTCTCCATTTATTGGCACAATAAGTTCACGGAATGTAAATTAACTAGTACATTTATTGCCATAACATCAAGGGCAAATTAAGCTTTTTTTTTAATTTGTACACCAGTAATACATGGTATTAGAAATATAAGGCAAGGTGCAAATTATTTCATGCATATTATCGATGCTGAAATTGCTATGCCTACACTTCTTTTACACCCTATTACTAGTAGAAAAACAACAACAACAACAACAACTACAGCACATCCATCTCTGTCCTAGCTTCTAAAATAAATAAGTATTGTGTACTTGATTTCAAAGTTGATTCAATATTCAAACTATATTATTCCTACACAGTAAAATCCCTAGTGTTGAATTAACACCTAGAATGTTTATATGAGCCCGATGGACTTATATAAACACTGTAGGGTGTGAATTCAACATGGTGGGTGTTAAATCAACACTGGTGATTTTGCTGTGTAGACTCTGGTTGGTCTAGAAAACAAGATTCTGCCTTTTTAAATAACAATATGAATAGAGAAATGAGTAAATACGAGTGCTGCATGGTGTTATATTAAATATTAAGTACTGGGCTCAGACAGCCTTAGTTGGACTGAGCTGGAAAGGAGACAGCAGCATTATGTGGTGCCGTATCTCCTAATAAAACAGAAATGGTGGAAATGAGAGCTCTAGCTGCCAGCACCATGGAATCTTGTAAGCATTAAGCGCAATAAGAAAAATCAAATTAGTTTCAAAATTGTACCAAAAAAATGTCTGGCATTTAAGGAGTAATTTAAATAAAATCTCCCTTAAATAAAATCTCACTTGCCATAATCATGATTTCATTCCTCATTTCATTTAGTTGTTCCGGGCTAAACATGAATTACAGCTCTTAACACTGGAGCATAATAAGAATAAATATACAAACCTGTTAGCTTACACTTTGGAAGAGGAATTATGCTATTTGTATTAAGATTTAAAGTGTTTATTTAATTCTTTTATGCAGTCGATGATAAAAAGCTAGAACAGTAAATTACTTTCAATCTGGAAGAATTTGCATCTATAATGCATTTGCTTATGATCCTTTGCTTTGAAATAAAACTCAAGAAAACTAGTTAACAATCTCTCTACATTTAAACATGAACGTATGACTTAATTAAATTTAGACTTAAAAAGTACTTTATTAGACAGACATATAACATTTGTTTTATACTAGGTCTAGGAATGTAATGCTCATGGGTTTATTTTCCATTTCCTCCTCCGATGCTGACCATTTTTCACTCACGGCCTGAGGGCTAAGAATTGAGTAGCTTTCTTTTGTCAAGATGTATTGGGTATGTAGCATGTTTTGTCTTTTTTTTCATCTTTAATGTCTTAATCAAATGTTTGCAAGACAGAAAATTCTAATTACATATTAAAAGTTATCAGCCATCAAAAATAAGTACAATCCCCCAAAACTAATACATCTCTCACCATCCATACCATTTCTGCCATAATGTTATGTTTGTATCTCTGGGGTTATATATTATAAATTTAATTATCACAACATTTATAGCACATAACTAAAGTGTTAGAAAAAAAAACACTGAAAGATCTCCATCATCTTTGATACTAAGTCCCTGTTCACCATGTTCATAAAATATTAATTTGGCCTTTTTTCTGTGAACTATTTATACCAAGATTGTACTGAGTCATTCGGGGTAATCAGAATAGGCCAAAATAACTTAGAAAGTGCCGCTGAATAAACAATCAAAAGGATAGATGCCCACTTAAATGTAGGCTAGAGTTCTGAGAGCACTCAGACAGTATGATGTTTGGTCAAGGAAAATAACTGCTTGATTCACATGCAATGCTGGAAAGGCATCCAGATGTCGTAGTTAAAATCTTGTATTAGTGAATATATTGGAATTGGCAAAATGAAACTGATTATGTTCACAATCAGGTGGTTGATAGTTCCATCAGTGAATATTGTTGGTTTTTCAGCTGCTTTATGCAGAAACAATGAAGACAAACACCAGTGATTGAGAGAGAGTCAAAATGTATGATGTAGAATGAAATGCCTAGGGTTAGGCAAGTTAATCACTGATTAACTGACTGATTCATTGATTCTCATATTTATTGACTGACTTTATGCCAGGTTTCATTGCTTATTACAGAATAAATGTAACAATAAATCAATAACTTTATTCAGTTTAAAAAATATGCGTCATGAGTTGTGTTGTATGGGTTTTAGCTACATGATTGTGCTCTCTTTTTAACAGCATACCTGCTGTGGGATTACTACACAATTCATATTTTCTAAGCAATTAATAATGCACTTTAAGCTAGAAAACCAGCCAATACTGCTAGCAAACTGAGTGATGCTGGCTCTACTTTGACAGCAGTGACTGGATTTCAGTTTGGTGGCATTTGCCCAGAGTCTAATTTGGTCCATTACCACCTACAGCTTGGGCTAATTGTGGCTGAATTTGTCAATGATGACCCATAGACAGTAAATGTTAGCCAGTTATTTTTTTTCCCTCCCACCTGCACATATGCAGTATATGAAAAACAAACGTGTTTTTTCCCCATGTTACCCTTCAGGCAGCAACACATTCATAAGATTGTGTCTCAGTTGAATCAATTCAATTTGTAGGAAATAAACAATTAAGGCTTGGCAAGATACTAGATTTGAATGTTCAGGTTTTCCTACAACATTATTGATATGGAGTAAAAGGAAATTACTCTTGCTTGATACATTTATCAATTCAAATAAATTTTGCATTGTATCAGTTCTCTGGTGCTTCTCAACATTGGAAGTGAAGCTGATGCTGGAAATTCTACTATTTTTGTCATACTTGTATAACACTGCAGAACATTTTCATACTATGGATCTTTGGCTCTGGAACATTTCTGTAATTTTTTGCTCACCTTACCCTTTTCCTCTGTTTGTCTGACTAGCAGAAAGATAAAAAGGAAGTAAACATCGAGCTTGAGTGCAGAGAGAGGAGGCAGAGATTGATGCAGTGTAATTAAATAGCATTTTCAGTCTACGGCATGAAAGCACTTTGCATGTCTGTGTGGAGTGGGAATGGAGGCTAAATGGAGGAGGTCAGGCATCTTTTCACCCCATCAGAGGCATTGTGATAGACAGCTGCCACAAGCTCAGCATCAAAGCTTGCAGCACTGCTGGATGCTATTAACCAGGAACAATCAACTACTTAGCAGTCCAAACACACTCGATGACAGGTCGCTAGCTCCTTTGCGGTCCAAATAATTTTTTAAAACATTCCTGCTGGAATTTAGGCTTTAAGGCCAGATTAGAGACACAAAAAAATGGGTCCAAGTCCCATCAGTTTTTCCACTGACCTTTACAGAGCTTAGAGAAATATACTGATAAATAGCCTCTGTGGGATTTGGATTAACCTTCAATCAAAAGTCACATAGATCTAAAAGAGATCTAATTGACTTTTCCTTCAATAGGATAAAACCATGTGTTGATCTATAGCGTGCCTTCTGAAAACCCAGCATACTAATAACTACACTACCAACAGGCTTAAAACTTGTGTGTGATCACTCTTTGTATTTGTACTTGTATTGATTCACATAAAAAAAACGAATAAAACGCCATGGCCTATACTCTGCCCTCCAAATGTTGTTTTGTTCTAATGCATTTTTAAGCCACCATAAAGAGTATATAATTATATAAGTGAAACTACTATAAAAAATTTCAATCAAAATAAACTGCACACTAAGTCACTGCTGGAAAAAAAAAAAAAAAAAAAACCCAAAACAAAACGTTACACTGTTGATAAATTATTCAAGACATAAAAAACGCCTGTGCTCTGTAGACAGCCCCTCGACACCATTGCAGAAGATCCAACCCAGCCTAGTCAACACAAAAAAAGCCCTGTTCACCGTACAGTAATAGTTTGCTAGCAAATTCCAACAAGTTGTTACTATGCATCCCCAAAACAACTAATTAGAGAATTGCTGGGATTTTGCAAGCAGATTTAACTAAGCATATTTCTGCAGATAAATGTTTGTCTTTCAGCTAAGCACATTCAGTTTTTTGAGATTAATATGAACAGTTCATATCTGATTAAATGACCAGCAGCCTGATCCTTTGCAAAGTGTAAATATCACCCAGAGAAAGAAGAAAAACTTTCAGCTGAGATTAATTTGCACTGGACTATATTTGTGGTTGCACTTTTCTGGGTCAATTTTAAGCAGCAAACACCAACCTACCTCGCAGAGATCTGCCTTCTTATAGACTCTACTGCCAGTATGAAGGTCTACCACAACTAACCAAAAGCTCCAGAAGACAAAGAATAACATAGTCTTCTAGAAGATTTGTGGACAATTTGTTTTGGGTCTGAGCTCCATATAATGGTACATCTCCATGTGCTCTAAAGTGTAAAAAGTATTTCTTCCCAAGGTATGTTTTTTTGGATGCTTAACAGTTCTGCCTTTCTAAAGCATTTCTTCTTGGGGCTTTTCCTTAGGGTGCTAGATACATCTGTTGTAGGATTCAATGTAGAACCTTTAAAGGTTGGTCGAGAGAAGAAAAAGAAAGAACCCTAGGGTGCATTTTCTCCTTAAGCGTTCTGGTAAATATGGCTTTTAAACTCAGATGCATAGCACAGGCCCTGGAGCTTAATTAAGTCAATAAACTCAATTATAAAGCAAGGGTGCATAGAACCAGTCCTGGAGCTTACTGCAGTCAATTCCAATTATAAAGTGATTTATGAGTAGAACGTGTCTATCAACATGATCTCACATTTGCAAATTCATAACAAGAAGTTTAATGCTGTGGTTAGGGGCATGAGTAAGGGCATGAGCATTTGTTCTTACAAATTTATTAATATGAAGTGCAACCACATTGCCATTGTTTTTTCAAGTTTGTACATATTTCCCATGTGATCAGGTTAGTCTTCCAATAGGAAGAACACCAAACTGCAATATTAGCATTGCTAATGGTGGCTTAGTGTTTAGCATGTTTGCCTTGCACCTCCAGGGTTGGGGGTTTGATTTCTTCCTCCACCCTAAGTTTTTATGTTCTCCCTGTGCTTCGTGGGATTCCTCCGGGTACTCTGGTTTCCTCCTCCTGTACAAAGACATGTTGTAGGCTGATTGTCATTCCCAGATTTTTGATGGGTTGATGCTCTGTCCATGATGTCCCCCGCATTGTCCACTGTGACAGGCTCCAGGCTCTCCTACAACCATGTGTAGGATAAGTGGTACAGAAAATGAATGAATGGATGGATGGATAAAGACTCAAGCCCTGCCTCTTCAGAACTGGACAATTACGAACATACATAACAAGGAGTAAAAAGCCATTTTTTGTAAGCATTTTACTGAGGCTTTTATAAAACCTCAACAAAGGTACAGTAAATTCATTATGCAAGGTCAAGACAGGAAACTAGAGAAACAAGGGTCACAAGCCAAGAATACATTTAGAGACTTCACAAAGCTTCACAAAGACAAAACATGGGTAATTTATGCTCTGACAAGAATAAAATAACATGTGAGGCAAATTAGACACAGGTGCAGACAATAACGATTGTTTTTTTCTTTAGTATGTGTCATATTGAAGGTTGTTTTTTATTTAGTCTCTCTCACAGTCAAGTGTGTTTTAATTTAGTCTTCTCTTACAAAAGTTTGCTTTACAGTTCAAAGACAAAAGCAAAAAAAAAAAAAAAGTGCAAAAATCCAAAACAAAAGACTGTCAGGAAAGGTCAGGAGAGTCAGGAAAGCTGTAGCTGTGCTCATGTTGACATGGTTTTGCTGTCATGGTCCACTGATCAGGGACCTTAGGGATGGCATAGAGAGGAGGCTAACAGGATCTTTACAAAAAGCTTTCAGAACAACAGGGTCATTAACAAGTACTTCATTAGAGCAAACAGAAAGGTTTAAGGATAAAAACTAGCACATCTTGCAATTATCTGGTCCTTTAGGGCTACACTAGGAAAACGCTGCTAAAAATATATGTATCAACTACAACTACCTTGCCAGGTTATAACAAGAATATTGAGCTCTTGGGTGACATAATGCCTGAATGCTACCTTTTAAAAGAAAGAAAGAAAGAAAGAAAGAAACACTCAAAGCAAGTTCCGATACTGAGGACATTGCCTTTCATGTCTGACAGTGTTTTCAGATGGCCAAGTTTTTTAGCTGGGGGCTGAAGGTGTTCTAAAATGGACAGATTCAATCTGAAAATGATTAAAAACACTCTTGGTGTTGAAATCGAGTCAAACTGCAATCGCTCTTATTGTTACAGTATAGTTCTCATAAGCATAAACTCTCCATATTGCTTAGGGCTATGGTGCTGTGTAATGATTTGGGTAATAGACCTAGAACTCAGGCAGTTGGCTCCAGCACAAGACTTTGGTATTTTATTTCTATGCCCTTTGGAGTACACTATCTAAATTGGTTCAGTGAAATATGTCATGTCATTTTGATTTAAGATGTTGGTGGTGGTTACTATAAACTTTATGAGATGTCATTCATTAATACATGTGTGATTTAAGGATGTAACAGAATATGAACCCAATATTTGGTTTGAACAGCTTCTGTGTTATGAACAGATATAAATACAGATATGAATAGGAGGCCCTCTATTAATTTTCTTTAAAGCTTGACAGAAGGTTCACAGGGAATCTAGTTGGGACTAGAGGTGTACATTGGGACCAGGATCCTGATGTCCATCCATCCATCCATCCATTCATCCATCCATCCGTCCATCCGTCCATCCATTTTCTGTACCATTATCCTACACACGGTCATAGGGAGCCTGGAGCCTATCCCAGGGGACATCCCCCGCACAAGGCGGGAGACATCCTGGACGGGGTGCCAACACATTACAGGGCACAATTACGCACACATTCATATACAATAGACAATTTGGAAATGCCAATTAGCCTACAATTCATGTTTTTGGAAACTGGTTGTTATGGCAATGCCGGACTCAGCATATAACTACATTTCCCAGAAAACAGCGCAGCCTACTAACATGGCTGCCGAGAACTACAGCAAGGAGAACAAACTCTGTGCAGAGGCAGGAATCAAACCCTCAACCCTGGAGGTGTGAGGCAAATGTGCCTTGAAGAATCCTGACATAAAAAACAACAACTTAGGTCACACCCACTTCAGGTTTTATCTGAACACAAATACAGATACAAATATTTTTAAGCACTAAACAGTTAGTGCCAATCAATTACACCAGTAGTGGGAATATAATATTTCATATGTCTTATACCATACATCATACCATACAGCCTTATTAATAGCTAAAATGCAAATACTTTATCATAATATTCAATGTAGAATAATTTAAATGTAAAACCCATTTATATATTTTTGTTAAACCATTGGATGACTTACAAAGGTCTATTTTCAGAGCTTACATCAATTGCCATTATTCCCACATACCAACAATCATTAAGTCAGAGAGAGAAAAAAAAAACTTTTAAAATAATTAATATCCTGGGAGTTTTTGAAATGAATAACATCATGGGACTTTCCATTTAATGTATCCTCAGCAGAAACCGCAGACATGCGACATAACACATATGGTCTTTGATTAACCTGTCTGCCGTGATAAATGCAAGTGTCTGCTTTTAATAGCACTGGAGTCAGGCTCTGTAGGATTGGATTGAGCATCTGAGCTGCTGTCTCGAGACTACAGGTCCCAGTGAGCCTGCACAAATGAATGCTATCAGCAGAGAAAACTCAGGCAGCTTTCACTTTGTAATGGTGGGTGACAGGGCTGCTTTAACTGAGTGGATTTCTTCAGTGAGACCTGATGACCTGATGAGAGTTTTTAACGGAGCGTGCCCCGAAAACACTCAAAGGGAGAGGAAAAGCTACAAATGCTCAATACAGGCTTTTCAAGATGACAATTACAGAGCATGAGACTGAGTGGGGAGAGTAGAACATGATACTCCTATTTCAGTGTAGTGAAAGTCTGTTGAGGTTGGATATCAGACACCAACTTTACCATTACACCATTCAGGGGACTTGTATATCTTTAACTATTAGTTAATTTAGCCTGAAAATGTTCAGTGAGACAGATTAATCTAGACACCATTAAATAACCTTTCATTATCATCATTATGTAAACAAGAAGCCACTGAATGTTTATTACATGCTTGATTTGTAAGGAGGTAATTGGTGTTCTTCAGAAAATAACATCCAGGCACAGCTTCAGTTAGATTATTATACTTTTGAGATGCAGGGGTGTGCTGGCCTCCCAGAAAATCTTGTAGAAATAGAAACTAGAAATCTTGTAATTGGTCCACAGGCAATTTCAGATTACTGGTGTACATGCAAAGCTACAATAAAACTGTGTCCTTTTCAGAAACAAAACTATATTAGATATTATGGAGGCTGGAACTGATATCTTTCCAGCCTAGACTGTAGATTCATGCAGCCTATTAATGTAATAATCATTTGAGCCGATATTTTTCAGCCTGCTCTGCTGACACAGCGATAACTTCAGAAGTGACTGTGAAATACAATTGCATGTGTAATGAATGTGAATAAGGTGGATTATGCACTTTAAAATGCCTTTTGATGATAAATTAACTCTACTGATATTCTCAAGATTTCCATCCAATTACTGTGCTACATTTCTAAAGGCATCTATACACAGATTTGCTAATGCACTGTGTACAGTGATGTCTTTAACTCACCAATAACTCTGTAACTTTAGTATCAGAACTATGGTGCATCAGCTTCCTATAGTCCTGGTGTGAAATCCCTCCATGACAAGAGTTTTAATGTGTCATTTTTTTAGATCCAGGCTGCAGTGATCATCATCATCATCATCATCATCATCATCATCATCATCATCATCTTTCACATGGAAAAAAGCATTCATCCATCTGCTTTATCCTGGTCATCGTTGTGGTGAAACTGTAGCTGGTCCAAGGAACCATCAGTGTCTGATTGATGCTGCAGTCCTCCAGATTTCAGTAGACAATTATATTGCCTGCATGCTTTGCAGTCTAACATGGAGCTTTAGTGGCATCACAACCTGTCCAGAGGCTGTAGTAATGAGAGAGAACTAACAAACTGATATCTCAGACTAAATCTAAAAAAATCTTTTCCCCCATACAGTGTTGTTTAATTGTCACTTTGTTGACCCTCTGTGTGGAAAAGTGTCATCTGAGAGTACATTTTTCTGAGTCTCTCAGTTTGAGTAATGTTGTGACCTGCATTGTTAAGATCTCTTATTTACATTTAAGTGAACAGTCTATTACGTGTAGGGAATGGGCAAAGAAATAGGCAGATCTTTAATGATTTCTCTGTGTCCAATAAATCAATTGATCTGCACTCCTGGGAGTGCAATGGCAATCTCAATTTACCCTCCATTGCTCAGACACAGTGGGACTATTAAAAACTGGGGAGTTTTTACTGATAAATATTCACCCATCATGTTGCCATAATCTGGAGAAACGTGATAATTAAAGATGTTGACTACGTAAAGAATAAAACTAAATCAGGGCATTCTGTTATTTAAAAAAATTCACATTACTGTTTATAGTTACAGTTAATGTCATGGAACTTACATGAAGCAAATTAGTTCATGTAATCAATTTATTATTACACTATAGCATCTATAAAATAGTTTTTCAAAATGCACTTTATGTTACAAAGAAACCGGAAACCTAAAGAATTTCCAGTGCCCACTTAAAAAGCTTAATAAATGGGTTTATGTCACGTAGCAGAGATGCCGTGTTTTTATGTAAAACCCACTGCCAGTAACAAACACCATGTATTGAGGGAAGTGGAGATTCTTGTGTGGAAACTTTGCCACTGTTATAAAGCACTGGAGACTCCGTCCAAAAATACTAAATGAATGTCTCCTCACAGAAAACGTAACAATTAAAACAAATCTGTTTATGTGAGCATTCCCCATAGATTTCCAGTGTAAACTGTTACTGTAGAGATAATAATGTGTTAGAATGGGTTCATTAATATAAACCTTGCAGCTGGGACTACTGTGAGAGCTGCTGTTTTAGAAAATTAATCTTTAAACACTTCCTAACAACACTTTAAACTTTTTTGCTAAATCACATTTAAGTAAGCTTGATTTATCCATTTAGTGTATTTTCTATGTTTAATCTCTGTGTACCTTTGCTAGTGAGAAATAGGAACTTTGTAATGTGATTCACAAGACTAGATATATTGTTTTCATCTATTTCAGCAGAGGGGAAACTTTTTTTTAGCCCAAAGGCCACTTAAAATGTCTTGAAAATCTATAGCAGGCTGCTTCACACTGCTGTTACTGACACTATGCTTTATATAGCTAAGTTTAAAATGTAACATCTGTTTATAAAACACCTATCCAAGGCAAGCCCAACGTAAAATTAAAGCTGTTCTTGAACCATTTGGAGGACATGCATGGTTTTGGCCTCTTTTGAAAGGTGACACTAAGAGGTTTTTCCCCAGAAGTCAGAATCACTATAAGTGCTACTGGTACAAGTTTGAGCACACTGAAATAGAAGTTTTTTTTTCTGCCTGATTTTATTTATTATTATTTTTTGCATACAGCTGCCTGCAGATGACTACAGCTGCGAGCTTTTAGCTAGAAAACACAATTGGACCAGAGTATGAAGCCTCTGAAGCCTAATTCAAATTTGATAACAATACCCAAGAAAATGAATATTTTACATGTTTTTCTAAGTGTATGTCCATGCGTTTTACCAAAATCACCTTTTGGAGACTCCAAAGAGCCTTTGGTAACCATGTACACATACCTAGGATAAAAAGCCTACTACTCTAGATTTTTCTCATAATTTTGGGCACTAATGAAAGGCGAAACTAAAAGCTGTCATATCACATATCCAGCAATCTACAAAATGTATATTTATATTTATATTCATAATTGAAACCTTTGCACACTTTTATGTGCTTTTTCACAACGTATTTTTATGCAGGGACATTTAAATTGGAGTGTTGAAACTCACCCATGAAGCACCATATCATATTTTTCAGAATTTCATTGGCTATACAGTGGGCCAGTCATCAATGCAATCGATTGCAAAAGGCTCGAGCTTTTCACGAAGGAACGGGGGAAGGCACTTCCCTTCAGCACAGACTCTCATTGGTTATTGAAGTCTATGGACAGGACATGGAAACTCCTATTGGTTCAAATGAGGTGTCAATCGAAAGAGCAGAGTCCAGTGGCCATTTTGAAATCTACGGATAAAGGATATTCGCACACGAGCTGAAGTTATAATGGAGAAAACTTGAAAAATTAGGCATATCTGCAGGTAATTTGAAATTATGCAGCAACAGCAAAAAACTTTTTAGCATAATTGGATTGTGTGATCCTTTGCCAGTATAACAAGACTGTTTTTGTTGGGATGTTATGGATCAGTGGACTAGTATGTGAGTTGCCTCCGTTTCGTAAGTGTTTGTATGTTGTTGTTCTGACAGAGACGTTGATTGTAGCTGCAGTTGTGATTGTCTCTTGAAACGGTTTATATCAATTGAATCACAAGAATCTTAGCTGTCTAAAAGTATATTGCATGAGTAACTACATACACTGTGTACATAACATAGTCTGTGTACATAACATAGTTTTGCTCACAACATGGCGATGTCCTGCTATTGGGCTGTCGGAATTTTAACAGTTTTGAGATTATAGGAATGTTAATGTTACAACCACTCACCCAAAGTGCTTCATGATTAATGTAAGGTACTATAAACTGTGCAGCTGATCACAGATTGTTTTCTGAGAACATATCAGTACAACACAACTGAATAAACCTTGAAAATTTCCAATTTTGATGTGATAGAAATCTGTTCTGCATAATAAACCTTTTTTTTCTTTCAAAGTAGCTCTTGCTCTCTTACTGAGAACAGTTGCTCCACTTTTCATATACTATTTCCAAAACTCCATCTATGAGAAAGGCTTGCAATTTTTATATATATATATATATATATATATATATATATATATATATATATATATATATATATATATATATATATATATATATATGCCAGTCAGCCAATCATGCCAATCAGCCTATGATGCATATCTTTGGTCTAGGGGAAGATACTGTAGTACCTGGAGGAAACCCCTGAAGAATTGGGAGAACATGCAAACTCCATGCATGCAATGCAGAGGTGGGAATTGAACCCCCAACCCCAGAGGTGCAAGGGAAATGTTCTAACCATTAAAGCCCCATTGGGGGTTTTTGTCCGGGTATTCCGGTTTCCTCCCGCAGTCCACAGACATGCGTTGTAGGCTAACAGGCATCTCTAAATTGTCTGTAGTGTGTAAATGCGTGTGAGTGTGTGTGCAATTTGCAAACATTGTCGTCTTTTCACTATATTTAATTGATTTAATAAGAATAATTACTATGTGATCATTTTTAACAGCATTAGGATTGATCGAAACAAAATTGACTGCAGGTAAAGTCCTGGGTAATTCCATAGTTGATATTTCTTTGGTGGAACAGTGGTGTTGTAATGATACACAACACACAGGTGACCTACAGTACTGAGTTAGTATCTGGTTTTAGTCATTAATACTCTAAAACATTTTAGCTTGAAACTCAAATTCTTATATAGAGTAAAGTGTCCCAAAGAGCTTGCTTGCACAACTGATGAAAGACTTTTGTCTGAAATGTCTTTAGACATATTCATTCTCAGAATGCCAAAGGCCAACATGCCCCGTTTGTCCTATTCCTATTCTGATACTACTGATTTTACACATCATCATTGTTTTTTTTTCTGATATGAATCAACATCAACCAACAAACCTAATCTTTTTGCAGCTCTCTTTTTAAACATGGTACTGTGTAAAAACACTCATACCTAATGAGACACAGTGGGACTGACATAGTGGAGCCGCTGTTCTCTCAATTTACAAATAGCATCTGCACATAATCGATGTTTTGGTCAACATGCAAGTTTTCAGAGTTTACAATAAAATCCTTTTCAGCTATCTCCCCACCCCCCCTCTCTCTATATATATATCAATAATCACCAATTTCACTTCAGTTATATGAAAAACAAAGGAGAAGCTCAAAATGTCTTCAAGATCATGCAAACTTATCTAACAAATAAGTCTAAAATTTTAACTTGGAACTCTTTCTAAAAGTACATTGTATGCTATTTCCATATTAGTTCTAAATCAATTAGTTCTTTGCTTGTTTTAAAAGAATGGGAAGTTAATTAACTAAAAGTGAGAGACAGGTTGAATGGGCTCAGGAGTTACTGACTAAAACCGTGTATTATTTGTGTTATTTTGGTTTATACCACAGCATTGCTGAATTCTTGAATCTGATTGGTCAGCGGGCATTGATTCATTTTCTATAACAGTAGCATGGACAGTAGCACCAAAGTAAATCACAGGTTTATATTGACACACTAATTCTAATATATTCCCATTTCTATAGTAACAACTTATACAGGGACTTTTTTGATGGACATAGATAAAATAAAAAAAACAAACAAACATTGGAATTGATAATATGGTGAGGTTTTCTATGAGAAGTTATTTAGCATACATAGAAGCAGTCTCCAGTGCCATTGCTGTGTAAAACTCAGACATAAAGATAACTTTACTTTTTCTGACGTGGGATAGTCTTAAAGACAGACCACTTTCCACATACCATGACAAGCTGCATTTTCTGTCTTATTAACTTAATGAGGGAAGGACTGCTTATAGCTGTTATAACAAGTGATAACTGAAGCTAACTTTATGAAAGATCCACAACATTAAATGTAACTATAAATGAATAAATAGTATGACCTGTTCATCACTAATTTAAAACATGTTAGCACTGGCAAATTGCTGTGCTATAAGAGGAATTAAACACTTCAGGGTGTGCTATTATTTGAAAATAATCAATTCAGGCTGGTAACAATAACTCTGCTTCCACTTTTGCCACATCACTTCATCCTACTGTTGATTATTTTCTTATAACAGCATGCCCAGTCAAGTTTTATTCCTTAATTAAAATATGAACACCATTAGACCCAAACCAGCACTGACAAGGACTTTTTCACTGTCCTTGTCAAAGGAACATTTTGGCCAAAAAATCCTTTTTCCCAGCCCACACTGGCAAGGACATTCTCACATCTTTTTTTGTTTGTTTGTTTTGTTTACTACAAGACATTCTGTGAAATTCTTCTTATCTTCTCTACTTCAATTCTGTGCACATTTTCAGACATAAATGGGTGTTCAGAGCTCAGCAATTATCCTGTCTCACATGCAGCATCAGAGGGACTTTCTCATGGTGGCTTACTGAACATTGCATCACAATAAGAGCTCTAAAATGAGCTCCAAATTCCATTGTAAATATCAACACACTGAAGTCTTATTAATCTTACATGTACAGACAGTATGTACATTGACCAGCACATGGTATGGAATTCTAATTTCAAGCAGAACCCCAGTGTGCTGATCCCCAAAGCAAGCAAGAGAGAAATTTCTGTGAAGCTATTCAGTGAGAAATATTTGGCGCATTAATAAAACTAAACCTTTATTATAAGGTTCACAAACAAGAAGTTATTAATATTTAACTAATGACTACATAATGATGAATTTATACTTACATGCATTAATCCATACACATCAGGAAGTAATGAAGCATAATACATTAACAACCACTGAGTCATATATGAGTAGCCATTAATAATAACAATAGTTAAGTGCTAACATCTTGTTAACTCATTGTGTTGATTAAAACTTTGACTTGAAATATTAATTACGATAATTTATATTATTAACGGTCTTACCACTTTAAGTTGCTTTGAACAAAACACAATCCAAATGAACCCACCTCATTTGCCATGATGGTATCTGTATTTTCAGAGATGCTCAATAGACTATGTTAGTACAGTTCAGATAGTACATCTAAGAAACTCCCCCATATATGCTTTTCAGCAGGACTAAAAGAGATTGGATTCATTTTTAGATTGAGAAAAGTCTTTAGAAGTTTTTGAGTAGCACTCCATGATAGTGAACTTTCATGAGCAAGAATATAAGATTCATTATATTTTCAAAAGATTGAAAAAGAAATTGCTTTCAGCCGATACAAACCACCTTGGAGGTGAAATCTCGATAATAATAATTAATTAATTGGGATTTCACTGCACAAATGGCAATATAGAAGAATTTATTTGATCAGACTTTGGTTTTAATATGATTATTATGTAATCCCTCAGGTCCAATCAAAAGTTAAAATAATCAGAGTGATAAGAAATGTTTTAAGACATCAAAGGCCTAGTAATGATTTTGAAATGTATTTCAATCATGAAGAGAGAGTGACAATGTTAAATCAGCATTTAAACACGATTATATTGTAATAGAACATGGAATATTTAATTATGCAGGAAATAATTAGTGAATATTCATGTAGGTGAAACTAGGACAAATTGATGTAATTCCAGCTTGTGGGAAAACAGTGAGCACACATTTCTCACTCACAGTTTGTATCATTTTCTTCCTAGCTAGCTAATTTTTTATCTCTCATTTCTTAGCATGTATCCACTATCATTGCCAAGCTTTATGAGTGGTCCAATGTTCAAATTGCAGAAGTTATAAAAATAGTGTAGTAAATACAGTTAGTATGGTATTTTCAAAAGCAAAGGGTACCTGAATGAAATCAATTGGAAAATATTAAGAAAGCAAAATTAGATCTAATCATGTGTAACCAATGTATGAGATATTAGAAAAGAATCAGTATATTACTCAGAGAAACTAAAATCAAAGTAGGTCAAGCTGGTGTGACTAACGTGTGAAATCACCGAGTACACAGTTCTCATACTTAATTGTATCTTTTTCTTCCCAGTACTCGTTATCAGCTATTTCTCAGTGCATGCTTGTTTACTGTAGCTTGCAACTATTTGCCTTGGACTTTCTCACCAGCTTGGGGTCTGTATATTCTAAGAGTGTACTGTTAAGTCTTATGATTAGAAGTGTAATCAGTATGAAGATACTGTCTAATAATAATAATAATAATAATAATAATAATAATAATAATAATAATAATAATAAGGTGACGAAGCTTGCACAGCAGTTATAGATAAGATATGAAGAAAGAAATATAATTGTGTCAAATTGACAGACATGTGATTAGAAGAAAACATGCGAAAAACCCCACTCAATGAGGTCATTGTTTTAAGATGGTATATATACACAAGCTATAATTTCACCAAGTTAGTCACTTTGCAAAGCGACTCAGCTCTTGTTACTATGGTAATAAAGTCTAATGTCTTTTTGCCATCAAAAAGAAGAAGCAGATGTTTTTATTTTTGCTGAAGAAGATTCCATGACAGTACCATCTCTATCTCCTTGTAACAATTTCAGTTTCATTTTCACACTCCAGCTATGATTTATTGTCTGATGTTTAGGCAGTGATAGAACACTGCGTAAACGGATGTTTACACAGTGATGAATCACAGACTAGTAATGATTCAAACCCCAAAGACTGAAAAATCACTGGTATTCAACACAAAGTAGTAAAAAGATATAGAAGTTCAACATTGCAAAATTTTAAGTTGGCAGTTCAGGAGTGAAGAGCAACAGATCATTCTTACTTGTTTCCTGTTTTGTTTTTAGGTAATTGTTTTGTTTTTAATTTAATGGAATTGAGTTGAAAATGAATCTGCAGCTCTAACTGACATTGTGTAAGGAATAAAACACTTTGCAACTGTTGTGCTGTTATAGGAAGTTAATCAATGATGTGGTGGTGTGATGCTTCTTACCACCACAAAGTTAATTGTTTTCTAGTAACGGCATGTTCGAAATTGTTGTATTCCTCTTATACCACAGCAATTTACCAGAAATTACAATTTTTAATTTTTTTAAATTAATGTCATACAACAACATGTCATACTTTTTAACCAGTTAATGCTGTGGAATGTCCAAGAAACAAGTGAGTTCCTGTTATCACTTACCTTATAGCTCTCTGTGCCCATTGTGTTTGCCTCCTCGTGTTCCCACACTTCTTGCTGTTCACTCCCGGATCACTTTCTGCTACGTCCAGGCCTGCTCCCCCTTCCCTATGGTGCACTGGCTGTGCACGCAACTCTCACGCGATGGACCAGAGTTAGAATCCCAACCCGACTACACATTATCACATTCCTTTCCACACACATCCCAGCTTCTTTAAAAAAAAAAACCTGTTTATCTTCAGTCCTCGTGTCTGTGTTCTGCATTTGGGTCCCTTCATCTCAATGTTCATCATAACACTTAACTAGCACCTCATTCTCTTGGGATCAATTATGTCAAGTATTTTTAGACCAGTAGCTGGGCAACTGAAACATGGGACTGTTTTAGAAATAAGACAATTTTATCATTATTATTATTATTATTATTTCTTATATATATATATATATATATATATATATATATATATATATATATATATATATATATATATATATATATATATATATATATATAAAACTAGAAAAAATTAATGTTGATTCATATCCGAATGACAATCAGTCATGTATTAATCTGACTATATTGATTGTTCATTGGTCATCTTTCATAACAATTTCAAAACCTTTATCCTATCTGTACCTTGATTTACTTTGTCCAAATTCCTTCAAATTCATAGCTGTAAAGCCCTAATTAGTGCTGAAGGGACGAAATCTGACATCATTTATCCTTCTGTTAAACTAATGAACTTAGACAGCTTGTTGTGCTCCTGCCTGATTCTGCTCATATCTTGGGTTCATGCTTCAATGACATGCTGGAATGAACAGAGGAACTGGGAAATCTAAGAGTCAGTGTGTAAGACATGGACAGTCCCCGAGAGGACGAGTTCAGCAGAGCAGCTGTCATCCAACACATTTCTGCATGATGTCTGTTGCCTTGGCAGGCCTTCCTTCTGCTCATGTTCTATTAGCACAGTTAATATGTCTCGGCATCCTGCGGTAGAGCTGAGTGAAAAACTTAAATGTGGACTTAAATGTTCACAGAGCACCATCACTTCTCATAACCTGCCAGAATTTGATTCAGTACATGTATTTATCTTTGCTTAACCTTTTTAAAAACCCTGTAGGGCTAATTTATGATGAATGCAGGAGGCTTTTAACAGGCTTCAAAATGTTAATGCATGGAGTAATTGAGAGTACTGACACTCTTTATGAATATTCATTTATGAAAACATATTGACATCCTCTTTCCTTAGATAATGTCTGACAAGTCACACCATTTTTGATTTTTAATACATCTGTTCACACAAGCAGAAATAAATATATCCTTAAATAGACTAGGACATTGTAAGAAAAGTATACTCTTGGCTTGGCCTCAAATAAAAATACATACAGTACTTGCTTCTGCAAACGTGTGAGGCCATGACACTTGCTAGACGATTTTATTTCTGTTTGTCATGAGATTTTCTTTAAAAAATTTCTCAAATGAATATGAGTGACTTTTTCTTCCTTTCATATAAGGAAAACGTTACAGTTACTATTATGTGTTAAATGGCATGTGGACAATCAGATCATCAGTGAATAATATTTCACCATCCACAAGCCATTCATAAATCATGTATTCATGTCTTATATGTGAATTCTTGGGTCATAAATTTCTTTAATAGGTTATATGGTTCTTTTCCCAAGAGAGTCTCCTCAGTCCCAGTCCAAATATCTTGCATTATAATAATATTAAATGTGATTTTACATCTCATTTAATGTAAGATAATGGATAATGGAAAATGAAAATAAAAGTAGACAAAGAAATGACAATTAAACAAATGAGACAAAAATATTATACTTGGTCATTTATTGAGGAAAATATTCCAATATTTCATATCTGTGAGTAGTATGTGAATCCCTAAGGTTAGCAGTTAATATGAAGGTGAAATTAGAGTCAGGTGTTTTAAATCAATGGAAAGACAATCAGGTGTGAGTGAGCGCCCTGTTTTATGTAAAGAATAGGACCTATCAAGGTCTGTTCTTCACAACACATGTCTGTGAAAGTGTATGATCGTACGAACAAAGGAAATTTCTGAGGACCTCCGAAAAAGAATTGTTGATGCTCGTCAGGCTGGAAAAGGTTACAAAACCATCTCTAAAGAGTTTGGACTACACCAATCCACCGTCAGACATATTGTGTACAAATGGAGGAAATTTAAGACCACTGTTACCCTCCCCAGGAGTGGTCGACCAACAAAGATCACTCCAAGAGCAAGACGTGTAATAGTCTGAGAGGTCACAAAGGAACCCAGAGTAACTTATAAGCAATTAAAGGCCTCTCTCACATTGACTAATGTAAATGTTCATGAGTCCACCATCTGTGAAACATGCTGGTGCAACATACAGATATCTTAATGGATTATAATCATATTAAATGTGATTTTACGTCTCATTTAATGTAAGATAATGGACGATGTAAAATGAAAAACATAAAAGAAAATGTAAACTCAATCTCAAAAGAAAATGGGACAAGCAGCAAGACAATTACCATAAGCACCTAAGTCATTCTACCAAAGAATGGTCAAAGAAGAATAACATTGATGTTTTGAATGGCCAAGTCAAGGTCATGTCCTGACCTTAATCCAATAAAAATATTGTGGAAGAACCTGAAGCAAGCAGTTCATGTGAGGAAACCCACCAACACCCCAGAGTTGAAGCTGTTCTGTACTGAGTAATGGGCTAAAATTCCTCCAAGCCGATGTGCAGGACTGATCACCAGTTACCGGAAACGTTTAGTTACAGTTATTGCTGCACAAGGCGGTCACACCAGATACTGAAAGCAAAGGTTCACATACTTTTGCCACTCACAGATATGTAATATTGGATCATTTTCCTTAATAAATGAGTGACCAAGTATAATATTTTTGCCTCATTTGTTTAATTGGCTTCTCATTGTCTACTTTTAGGACTTGTGTGAAAATCTAATGATGTTTTAGATCATATTTTTGCAGAAATCTAGAAAATTCTTGCACCAGTTTAGACAATGTCAAAGTACTAGTAGAACTTTAAAATATCATTACAGTGCTTATGCCCATAAGTATTATTCTTTTTCTATTTTTTTTATTATTCTTATTCTAATTAGAATTATCTTCATTTCTATAATACATACAATGCAATAATATTCATTTATTTCTGTTTAGACCTTCAGAATCTCTGCATGTGCACCATATCATTCTCAATGTCTTGCCCTCTTTATTGAACATCATTCATCTCTTGATTATTTATGAGAGTAAGACATGACATATGGTTTGTTTGCATGCTTTGATATGCTTAGCATTCCCTTGAGAAATTCAGTTGAGCTTTGCAGTATGCGGTATTAAGGATTGCAATCATTAAATAAGAATGAGGAATTAAAATGGCACAAGTCTTATATTCCACATATAACCAGATCGGGATAATAGATATGAAAATGCAGTTAATTGATGAAAAGGAATCCAAACAGATGGATATTAATCAAATACATTTTAGCAAGCCTTGTTTATGTCAGTAATACTGCAAGCATCCGAAGATTCTCTGTTGTGCTTTTGTTAGTGTTTAAATATTTATCACACAAACATTAGAGTCACTTTTGATTAGCTAGAGACAGAGACCTGATGGGGATAATTAAGTCACAAGCTTTTTTTTTAATGAGCTCTGACATTTCAGAATCATGGGACTGTGAAACTGTGAAAAGTATTGTATTATACTCTACATAAGGTAAGCTAACCATCACTCTATTTCTTTATAGAACCAGACCTTCTAAGATATTTGTATTCCCGCTGAATTGTTTTTTCATTAACAATGTTTTTAAATGAAAACTGGTTGTCTCGGTAGTGCTTTGTTTTTATTATAAAAAAAATATTGTAAAATAAATTGCAAAAAAAATTAAATCCATGCAATTACATAAAAACATTGGCCTCAGGCACCAGTGATGAAAAACTTAAAAATGAGTGCATGTATGCAATACAGCATCTTTAGATTTAACTTTATCTGACTTAACTTTACAGAAATATCTTATTACAAGAGTGCTATGAGAAGTTTAAATTTGGCAAGCATTCTGAAATGGCCATAAAATGCACAACAGTGTTATGAATGTTTAGTAACAGATGCAGTGAATATACAGTATTACATGAACGAGTGAATATTTCTATTCCCATGCTATATTAGGAATAAAAATCCACCTTTTATTTGTAGAGCCTGAAGCCTATCCCAGGGGACTTGGGGCACAAGGCCAGGGACATACTGGATCCCCATCCCAACCCATCCCAGGGGACCCAGAGGAAACCCCTGAAGAGGAAAACATACAAGCTCCGCACACACAGGGCGGAAGAAAAAATATAAACCCCCCACCCCAGAGGTGAGAGGCAAACGTGCTAACCACTAAGCCACCATGCCCCCTGCAAATTTTTCATGACATAATTCATATTCATGAGGTATGTCTCCAAACATGAGTGACCATGCATTTTTTTTTAATTGTAATTGCTACTTCAATACTGTTTCTCATAAGTAATAGACATACCAAATTAGTAAAGTAAATCTGAGTTATAATATACATTAAGTATATTATTAGAAAGGAATAAAGGAAAGATTTTTTTTTAGATTTATAAAGTGTATAGAATCCCAGCTTGTTGTTCAGTTATTCAACTTAAAGTGTATTATTCAGTAACTGCAGTGAAACTAATAAGAAATGAATGCAGTTATGAGAATTTAAAGGGTTAATACTTAAGGTGATTCAGTGAGCTCAGTTCAGTTTTGTCTTTAGTTTATTAAATAATTCATGGTTGAGAGAAACAGAGTCTCTCTGTCTGAGAAAGAGAGAGAGAATGAGAGAGAGAGAGAGAGAGAGAGAGAGAGAAAGAAATTGAAAAAATGAAGAATGAAACATTCCCACAGGTCCCAGTCCTAAGAGAAAGTTTCCGCACCTTGTTCACCCTTCTCTTCTTCTGTTCTCATTTCTGTTGTTCCTAGTCTGAATGAAAGCGGATGCAGAGCACAGAGCTGCGGCATGTAGATATGCTTGTTCTCTAAGACGCATTTCTTTGTTTGCTATACCTGCCTATCTCTTTTTTTCGCTGCTTCTCTCTCTCTCTCTCTCTCTCTCTCCACCAGCTGAAAATGTGAATTAACCTTGCACTGTTGTTGTATTCAAGTTTACTTTTGTTAAAGTGTCATAGCACAACCTTATGTCTCTGAGGAAGGAACCATGATCCAATTCCTTTCTGGAACCATGACTCCATATTCCTTTATTCACCGTTATTACTGTCACATGGGTATATATGGACTGACATGATAAACCAGCAAGAGTGACGCATCTCTGTTCACAGAGAGGGGCTATTGACAAAAGGTGAGAAAAGATGATTGTGTGAACACGCTTAATATTTTCCCTCATCAATTAAGTGCCCCAAAACACTCTCTGTAGAGAAGAGCTCATCCCCTGATGAGGCCAGACCTAGCCTTTTCCATCTAATTTAAGATTTAATTTCCTTTCCTTTGTCTGTGAATACTTGAGAAGGTCCACAGCACAGGCCGAGAGAGATGCTATAGAGCTCTAGGGCTCTACTTGTGTTTGCCTATGGGCATGAAAAAGCTTTGTTAATTAAAATGCTGCCTGAAGTCCATTCTGTCTATACAACCCTATTAGGAGCCCATCATCCTTTGTTATTCATTTGTATGGGAGTTTTTTAACCTGTATGCTTTTATAGTCAATGGTTATAAAGATGTACACTTCAGAATGGTCACAGATGTCTCATATGATAATATTCATACAAGATAAGAATACAGTAAAGCATTTGTGAATCATGATTTGGAGTGTGAAAAGGAAGAAGTAATGCAGCAGAAGTAAATGGTAAATTTGCAGAGGAACATAAAGTCTCACTCAAACAGTTTCTTTGTGGCTAATGTTTATCCCTTGTTGACAATAATATGAAGTATAAGAATTGGACTAAGAGTTGAGTTATGATTACACTCAATCATACCACCACTGAAACCCATAACGTCAGAAAAGCAAAGATGGAACAAAGCTCCTGCCACAACTGGGTCCATGTTAAATGCTGGAGTAACTAAGTTCATATTAAATTGTACAGTAACTGAGCTCATATGATATATTTGGCAACCCTTATCAAAAACATTGGCCTAATAAGTTCAATATACCAAGGTTCTTTTTTCCATTCCTCTTCCAGCTGATCCACTAAAAGTATTTGGATTCAACAAAAGATATCCTGTTATTTCCTTTTCTAAACTCTTATAAGAAGATGATATCTACAGTCTTTACAGGTTCTTTGGTTATCCCTCTGTTAGGACATCCTAAAAAGTGTTTTCCTTTTGCAAAAGGTCCCTAATAGAAACCTTTTAGGGAGTTAGGAACCCTTAAATATCAAAACACTTTTTAACCTAAGCACACATTGTATATCCACAAAAAAATACTGAAAAATAATGAGATTCAAGTTCATAAATGCTGTTAACTGGTGGAGTTGAGCAGTAAATGGGTGTAGCCCTTTATAGCAATTGCTACACTCCTTCTTTGCTGTTGGTCTGAATAAAGCATCTTAAAATATTCATATTGCTGCAGGAGCAGTGAGGTGGAATGAATTGTGGAATAATGTTCCTTCTTCAAAATTAGCCTTTCATCCGTGTGGTTCTGGTCTGAGGTTCATTTTCATTTGGCTATTTGGTCTGCTGGTTAATCAAACCAGGTTATAATGGAATAAAAAGCAAGGTATAATTGAAGAATTTATCATTTAGAATCTGAGGGCCCAGCATATCCTTATAATTTCCAAGTGTGTAAAAATTTTAATGAAAAGTTACTAATGTTTTGGGTTAATTACTGTGGAATCCAATTATTGTGGAATCAGTAAAATTCCAATAAAGTTTGCATGAGCTTTGCATAGATAGCTGATTAATTAAATAAGTTATGTCAAGTCAAGTGGTCATGTCAAGTGGGTTTTTATTGTCATTCCCCTAAATAGCTTGCATACATTGGAACGAAATGTGGTTTCTCCAGGACCATGGTGCAACACAGAACGGTATGTAAAACAACATAAAGTGCAAATGCACATCAATGTGAGATAAGTGCAGGACAATAAATACACACAAGAGTATATGCAGAATGATAAATATACAGAACAGAAAAATAGATACACAGGACAATAAATATACAAGACAATAAATACACAGAACATGGACTTTTTCCTCAATTTTTCTAAAATTTTGCAGAAATCTGAGTTTCTCTTTCATAGATTCGCATTCTCACTTCCTACCCCTTTCTATCTCAAAGCGTCTTGTTCAAATGGCTGTTTATGTAATAAACACTTATCAGCAAGTGATCATTTCAACACGTTCTAACATCAAAGTCCACCTTCATAGCCGACCTTGTCTATATCTCTCAAACCCTCAGCACATGTCCATAGACGTTCTACAGCTGCAGGTGGAAGAGTCACACATTTCCTCTTCCTGTCTCTCAGCTCTGTCTGAAAAGCAACAGCTGCTCCCTTACTTCACCTCTCTCCAGAGTTTCAGTTCTTTGGGGCGGATGTAGGGAGGGAGGTCTGACAGGATGGGAGGATCAGAGGAAATGTACGCAACGGACATGTGAACGTCAGCCCTGTTGCTCTTCTGTAACGTTCCTCACAGATCAAAGACTCTATTTCACCCTCACTGGCATATGGCTCTGTCTAGTTGAACACATCATTGTCAAGTGCTTTGAAAAATTCATACCAGAGTTCTAGTGAATCCAGTACCAAGAACTATTGGTAACCCACTTGAACCCTGTATTATAAAACTTATATAACAGGGTCTTCACTTGTCTTGTTCAAATTTGTTCTAATACATTATTGTTTCTCCAGACTCATTCATATGGACTTGTATGGCAGATACTCCACATAATCTACAATGAATAATAAATGTATTGAAAACTTATTATTTAACAAAGAAAAATGTCTAATTGCTGTTACAGTCTCCAGTGTCAACACTCCTGTGTCAACAATTAGTAAGAGTTCCATCACAGTAAAGTCTTTCTCAGGAGATCTTTGTACTGTCCTATTTCTTGGTAACATGACAAGCTGCATTTCTGTTTTTTTTATTATATTCAAAAAGAGAGAAAAATGAGAAACTGGTGAAGGAACAAGTGTTTATAGCTACTACAACATAAACAATAATAGGAGTTAATTTGTATTGCTGAAATTCCACAACATTAAATGTACATTAAACATTAAATGTGAGGAATTTAGGAAGGTCGGCCACTTCTGAGAAGGTTCACTACTGTGCCAAGTTTTTCCATTTAGAAATAATGGCTCTCATTGTTGTCCTTTGGAGTCCCACAGCCTTTGTAATAGCTTTGTAACCCTTCCCAGACTGATGTATTTCAGTTACCTTCTTCATCATTTCTGTAATTGCTTTCAATTTTGGCATAGTGTGTTAATGGGTAAGACCTTTTAACCAACTTCATGCTGTTGAAAAAGTTCTATTTAAGTGTTGATTTGATTGAACAGGGTTTGCAGTAATCCGGCCTGGTTGTGTCTAGTCCAGCTGAACCCCATTAAGAATGCAGTTTCATAGATTTGGGGTATTAGTAACTACAGGGGAAAATACATTTTCACACAGGCCCAGTTGATATTGAACAACTTTTTTTTGCTTCAATAAATAACATTATCATTTAAAAACTGTATTTTGTGTTTAGGTTGCCTTTGTTTTATATTAGAATTTGTTTTAATTTCTGAAACAATTTAGTGTGAGATATACATAAAAATAGAAGAAATCAGGCAAATACTTTTCCACAGCACTGTATATTATTTCTTAATGTACACAGTCTTGAATCAAAGCAAGCAATTTAAAGCTTCTTAACATGCTGCACTCTTTGTCTAGGAAAATAGTTGAATTATTTAAATTGCTTGCAACTTGAACATGAAATGAAATGAAGAACTTCCCTACTTGTCCCAAATGAATTGGAAGAAATCTGAAGTTTTCTTTCTATTTGACTACTTGATTCCTTGTGTATTGATCAACTTACTGCCAAAATCTAAATATTTTCTAATTTTTCTGCAGACATCAAGCACACAAAATATTTTTTTTCTGAAAAAAAAAAAGTTTTGGACACTCAGTCCCCTTGGCATCAGAGGGTTGCCATCAAGTACATCAATGAAGCTGTAGAAAAGCTGTAAAACGCATTAATGAAGAAGGGTGATTCATGGTGTGCCACGTCACTTGGACACAAGACAGGGATTGATCACCCCTGGCTGGGTTGCCCAGGTGAGGGTGTCTGGTGATCTAAAACATGAAACACTCTATGACCCTGGGTTCTTCACTAATGATGTGTCCAACTGCACCATCTGGTGTTTCAAGAAACTGACATGGCACACACAAATGAAAATTGTCACTGTATTAAAAAAGGTAAAAAATAAAATAAAGTACTATAAAGTGAAAGATAAATGAATAATTATTTATTAATTAATCACATGCAGACAGACTCTTTTGGACAGACTTCCTGTAAAAATGGACAGTTCTGGGCTATGTTTAGTGAAGGAAAGTACCAGAAATCTGGTTAGGGAGACGAGACTTGGACAGAGAAAGTTTAGATAAAATTGAGGCTGGATATCTCTTCAGCACATAGCTTATGCTGAAACTCCCTATACAATTCAATACAGAATCATTCAGACCCTCTGTTTTTTGTGCTGTCTCTTTCTCTCTCTGACACATTTTCTATCTTCCTCTTTCTGTGTTTTTTCTCCATAAACGAAAACTTCACTGAAAGTTGTGTCTAATTATACAATCAGCCAATCACATGGCAGCAGTGAAATTAGGCAGATACTGTCCAAGATCTTCAGTTAATGTTCATATCAAACATCAGAATGGGGAAAAATACTCCCACTGACTTTGACCAAGGCATAGTTGTTGGTGCTAAAATGGCTGGTTTAAGTATTTCAGTATTTCTGATCTTGTGTGATATTCACACACAGTCACAGCCTCTATAGTTCATACAAAATGGCATGAAAAACAGATTCTGTTGTTGATAAGACAGGTCAGAGGACATTTGCCAGACTGCTTCGAGCTAGCAGTAACACAAATAACCACAATTTACAACCCTTGTCTGGTCTTCATCTGTTCAGTTTTGGTGAGCCAGTGCCCACTGTAACCTCAGATTCCTGTTCTTGGCTGACAAGAGTGAAACCTGATGTGAGCTTCTGCTGTTTTAGTCAATTTGCCTCATGGTTAGAGATGCTTTTCTGTTTAGCATGATTGCAAAGAGTGGGTATTTGAGATCGGAGGAATAAAACACTTTGAAGCATACTGTTATAAAAAAAAAAAAAAAAAAGATCAACTATAGTTACAGCATCAAACCACCATTGTTGTCTTGTGTTATTACTCACAACGTGATTTAGTTAGGGGGACTGAAACACACCAAAATAATAACAAATGTTTCTGTAAAAAGCATGTAGTATATTAATAGTTATGATCATTCCTGTCAGTATAGCCAATCCATAATAATTAACTTTAGATTTCAAATGTCCTTTTCATGTTGGTATCCATACCAGTATACCAGAGAAAACATCAACCTGCTGTTGAAACCTGGCACAGCTGCAGGCCAGTAATGATTATGTTATGGTATCCACTGAATTTGGTGTTCCCTTTCAAAAGGAACTTCAACGTTGTGTTTATCATAACACTATGGGAGCGCCTCTCGCACGTGACCAGCATCTGAAGCTTGTGTAAAATCATGCCTATTCATAGACCTGCCATGATCAGGTGACGTGGCAATTAAGCGCGTCGCGTGATATAAATATGGCACCTGTGAACCGCGCCATCAGCCTTTACTATCTTCAGCGAAAGACTGCATGTCAGTTGTTTGTGTAAAGAAACAAAAAGATGCTTCATTTAGCTATGCTGAAGGTGGAGGAGGCACTTGCGAGCTACCTCTCTCCATTGATGGCAGGTAATTAGGGGGGCCGGCTTTGCCATCCAAGCCACCGTGTAAGGCCATCGTGGCATTGGTGGGCAAGGCCTATGCATTAGTAATCTTGCTTGTGGGTCACTGCAGACAATGACAGTGTTGCAGGCCTACCAAGCAGACCTGCTGAGTGAGCTCGACATATGGCGGCATTCAGCCAGTTCCTTCCCTGTTGTTTCGAGCTCACCCGGGCATCCACGAGTGGAGCCTGGGCCAGCACTAGTGCGAAGGAGTCCCAGAAGGTGAGTATGGCAGCCCGCCAACCCCCGCAGACAACCAGGGGAACCGGGCGGCCACAGTCGCGGCCTGCTACTAGGCCTGATCTGAGAATGGTCATAAGCAGGCAAAGAAGAGCAGTCCTGAGGGGCCATGGAGGGACGTTTCAGGGGACATGAGGTTGTTAGGGCAGTTAGCCCCCAGTGCTACTGTAGGGCCTCCCCTAGCCAAGGCGGTCCCCAAGTTTTCAGTGTTCTCTGGTCAGCGAGCTGTCACAGGGCAACGAAAATCTGATGCTTTCCCTCCAATAGAATGTTGAATAGTTAACGTCACTAAAAGACCATCTAGCAGCGTGGAAACTACTGCCAAATGTGTCTCCATGGGTTCTGTCTACCGTCGAAAAGGGTTACCAGGTCCAGTTTATAGCTCGACCCCCCTGGTTCAGAGGTGTGGTCACCACAGTAGTCAGCACAGACCAGAGCCTGACGTTAGTGCATGAAGTAAGATCCCTCTTGGACAAAGGGGCCATAGAACATGTACCCCGTTCCCTGAGGGAGGGAGGTTTTTACAGCCATTATTTCCTGGTCAGCAAAAAATAGGAGTATGCGGCCAATTTTAGATCTGCGTCATCTGAACTGTACTCTTCGAACATACAGGTTCAAGATGCTGACAGCCAAACTTATCGTTCCACAGATTCAGTTTGAGGACTGGTTTGTGACGATAGATCTAAAAGGTGCATATTTCCACATAGAAATATCGCTAGCTTTATCCCCTCGCACCTTCACAAAGTGCATGGATGTCACTCTGGCTCCATTGTGACTCCAGGGCATCTGTGTATTAAACTACCTGGATGACTGGTTAATTCTAGCACGATCCAGGCAACTGGCGGTTCAACATCGAGATGTTGTTCTCACCCTCATGAAGAGCTTGGGGCTCAGGTTGAACATCAGAAAAGTATGCTTTCCCCAGTGCAGTGGACAACTTTTCTAGGGGTTATAAGGATTCTACTACGATGAGGGCGTTTCTATCCCCAACATGCGTAGGGTCAATCCTATCAACACTGTGCAAGATAAAGCTGAATCTTGGCAGACTATTAGCGCTTATGGGCCTATTGGACAGGGGACCGGTCAGTGGTGGCTGAGAAGTTGGGGGTTTTGTCCAAGGACGAAACCTCGGAGAATAATCAATGTCACGCAGCGATGCATACGTGCTCTGAGAATTTGAGTGTCCTTGGTTTCTAGCCTTGGGTCACACTCTAGAGGTGTCTCCTTAGCGCAAGACAGTAATGACAGACACCTCCCTCACGGGCTGGAGTGCGGTCTTAGACAGCTGTCCAGCTCACGGTCTCTGGTGTGACCCTCATCTGGAGCGGCATATGAGTTGCCTAGAAATGTGGGCCATATTCTAGCACTGAAATTCCTTCTTCCTCAATTGAGAGGTCACCATGTGTTTACAGACAACACACGAGTGGTCTCATATATTGACCACCATGAAGGATGTCCGTGCCACCTGTTAAGGCAGGCGCAACTAATTCTTCTCTGGGCAGAAGGAAAGTTTGTCACCATTTTGGCCAGCCACACCCCTGCTGATGGAGCCTCTGTGGGGCAACATCCTCTAACTTCAAGGTTTATGCGTGGTGTCAGGTGGCTCAGGTCCATCTGCAGGCCACACATACCTTCCTGGGACCTCCTGTGGTCCTGGAAGCTTTGTCAGGTGCCCCATTTGAGCCCTTAGAGTGGATTTACTGTCTCAAGATGGAGGGCTGATTTATCACCCTCGGCCAGAACTATGGAAACTGTGGGTCTGGCCCCTGAGGGGCACCAGCTCATAGATTCTGGTCTCACAACTGAGATTGTAGAGACCATGTTAAATGCTAGAGGACCATCCACAAGGAAATTGTATGCACTCAAATGGCAGCTTTTTGTCTTGTGGTGTGAGGAACGTCAGCTAGACCCAGTGAACTGCGCAATAGCTACAGTCCTGGAGTTCTTACAAGAACGTTTCTCAGTGGGGTGGGCTCCTTCTACAATCAGGGTTTACGAGGCCACTATTTTGGACAGCCATGCCCCTGTTGATGGAGCCTCTGTGGGGCAACATCCTCTAACTTCGAGGTTCATGCGTTGTGTCAGGCGGCGGAGGCCCATCTGCAGACTGCGCATACCTTCCTGGGACCTTTCTGTGGTCCTGGAAGGTCTGTCAGGGACCCCATTTAAGCCCTTGAGTCAGCCTCTGAGAAGTTTCTGACTATAAAGGTAGCTCTTCTGCTGGCCCTGACATCTCTCAGTATGAGTATGAGTAGGAATAGGAGATCTACAAGCTCACTCTGTTGCCCCTTCCTGCCTTGACTTTGCCCCTGGATTAGCCAAGGCCTTCCTGTATCCTATGCCGGATTATATTCCGAAGGTTCCTACATCGGCTGCCCACCCTGTGGTGTTGCAGGCTTTCTGCCCTCCTCCATTACCCATACCGGAACAAGAGAGAATGCACCTGCTGTGTCCAGTAAGGGCTCTCTGTACTTACGTTCACCGCTCTGGCCAGTGGCGTAAGTTAGAGCAGCTGCTGGTCTGCTTTGGCAGTGATAGTAGAGGTGATGCTGTGTCAAAGCAGCACATCTCTAATTGGATAGTGGAAGCAATCTCTGTTGCTTATGAGGTGTGTGATCTTGCCACACCTCTGGGCATAAGGGCTCATTCCACTAGGGCGGTCGCCTCCGCGAAGGCTTTGTCCAAAGGGGTATCCTTACAGGATGTGTGTGCTGCTGCAGGGTGGTCTACGCCACACACATTCATTCATTATTTCAGCCTGGATATTCAATCCACCCCGGGCTCGAGTGTTTTGCAGTGGCCCTCGGGCTTGGGTCTTTTTGAACAGGCTGTACACTCGGTATGACAGAGTGGGTATTCTCATTCCCATAGTGTTATGCTAAACGCAACGTCGAAGTTCCCTTTGAAAAGGAACGTCTGGGTTATGCATGTAACACTGTTCCCTGAGAAGGGAATGAGACGTTGCGTAGATTTGTCATACCAGGGCAGGCCTGTAAATTGCGTCTTCGCTTCAGATAATAGAGGCTGATGGCGCGGTTCACAGCTGACATATTTATATCACGCGACGCGCTTAATTGCCACGTCACCTGATCATGGCAGGCCTATAAATAAATAGGCATGATTTTACACAAGCTTCAGATGCCGGTCACGTGCGAGAGGTGCTCCCATAGTGTTATGCTAAATGCAAAGTCGCGTTCCCTTCTCAGGGAACAGCGTTACATGAGTAACCCAGATGTTTCATTTAGTCCGGAAAATACGTTTTTGACTGTTGTATAAACTATGTTTGGTCCCTCTTCATATTTCCAGCATTGAACAATTATAACACCATACTGCATTGAGACAAAGTGAGACATCCTGGTATCCCTGAAGAAACAGCAGGATGCATACCCTTCTGTTGGGGAATCTTTGTTTTTGTTTAAAAAAAAAAAAGTGCAGGTAGGGAAGAAAAACACACTAATGGTAGCCTCTTAGCCTCTTATTCTAATTGCACTATAAATCTATCTTAGGGCCCTCAGAGAGAGAAAGAAAAAACCTTTAAAGTAACAGAAAAAAGTGCGCGTGTGTGTAAACAGTGTGTGTGTTTTGTCTTGTTCCATGTTATTGCACAGATACTGAGTATCATCTGTATTTGACAGCAGTGTCTCCACTACACTGAGCACAGATAGCTCTAACGAAGAGGTAAACAGACTGTGAAAGCCCCGGTTAAGCTGGCTGAGTTCAGGGAGAATTACTTTGTCTGGTGGCCTGCTTCAGATTAACAGGGTTAGGTGTTTAGATGTTCCCAAAAATAAGTGTAACTCAATCAGGGTGCTATACTGCAGGATGTCAGTAATAGAAGGCGAGTCCATTATGTTTAAAGGAAAATGAGTCACACTCGAGTGGAGGAATATTCTATTCTATTAATGCTGTAATAGCTATCTTAGTGCTATTAAATTAAAGTCTGTGTATCCAAGAAATGTGATGCTTGAAGACTTTATTTAAATATTTTATAATTTATCTAAAAAAAATAAAAAGTTTACAATATATACAGGACAGCCAGAATCCTTAAGGGTGATTTTAGATGACCACTTGAACTTTAAAAACCACATTTCAACAACTGCACGGTCCTGTAGGTTCATTCTGTATAACATCAAGATTAATAAACCCTATCTCACTGATCAGGCCACACAGCTACCAGTCCAAGCTCTTGCTATCTCAACTGGACTCCCAGGGCTCCCGGCCAGCTCAATCAAACCCCTCAAGATGATTTAGAATGTAGCAGCATGCCTTGTTTTCAACTGTCCAAAAAGGACCCATGCGACACTCCTCCTCATCTCCTTCCACTGGCTTCATGTAGCCGCTCGCATCAAAACCCACCTCTCCCATGAACATTTAACTAACCCCTAAATTCTTTACACCTCTGCATTTTTCTCATCTTGAACTCAATTAAAACTCTTGTATGGTAGCACTATTTGTATTGTTCTCTGCTTGATATATCACTTTGCTTGTATTTCCTAATTTCTAAGTCATTTGGATAAAAGCAATTGATTAATGAAAAAAATGTAGAGATGCACCAAGACTATTTTTCCTGCTATCAGGTATCAGCCGATAGTTTAAAAACATCAGATGATCAGGGCCGATTATATGCTGTCAATAAAAAGAGGGCAGGAAAACACATCGATTTCATGCTGTGTGTAAAGATGTGTCTTGTGTGGAATGATGACAAAACTGCAGTTTGTAATCTCTGTAAGCTCTGCACTGCTAAAATTTTACACCGGAAGTGAGCAGCAGTGAAGCGGCGTCGAGTCTAATACCCCCCACCCCCCACGCCAGTCGTGCACTGCTACCGTGCTGCTTGTGCTGAATTAAAGTGCCAGTACATTGTTGAAAGATTTAATTAAATTTGAGTGACAAAAAAGTAGTATGTATTGCACAGAAAAATATATTTGTAGAATAGTATATTTAATATGCAGTTAATATGTTAATATGAGTTAATATCATCAAAAAAGGTTTATATTAGGCCTATATATTACCAGTTTGATGTTCAATGATGAAGTAGAAATGCTTTTGTTTGTGGTTCATAAATGTGAGCCTAACAGGTGGTTTTTTAGAATTCAGTCAATGTTAATATGAATTAATAACATTCAATAAGTTAAGAAATCTTACTTTAATCTTCAGAATTTAGTTCATGTGTTAATGTTAATGTGAGTAATGTGTTTTCTGTTTATGAGACCAGTTACTGTGGAACAGCTTGTTGAAATGGAGAGAATAAAGATTTTATTAGCATTTCCTTCAGAATTGTGGAATTAATTATTATTAATTTAAAAGTAGGCATAAAAGGCAGAAGTATCTGTATCGGTTATCGGTATCGGCCGATATTATTCTGAATAATCGGTTATCGGTATCGGCTGAGAAATTTTGTATCGGTGGATCTCCAAATTTTTTTAAGTAATATCCCTACACACACACACACACACACACACACACACACACACACACACACACACACACACACACACAGGAGTAAAAAAATGTGATTTCAGTGACTGTAACATTTTAACCTGACAACATGTTTGTGCTAGACAGGCTGGTTTGCATATTTCAGAAGCTGTTGATCTCCTGAGATTCACATATACAACAGTTTCTAGAGTTTAGTCAGAATGGTGCAAAAACAACAAACATCCCATGCGCAGCAATTCTGCAGATGGAAAAACACCTTGGAGTATGGTGACTGGTTAAAGCGGGAACTTAAATACAACCACGCTCTTGTGGCGGATGAGTTAGAAAAACTAGAAAAAGACCAGGAAATGTTTTTTCCAATCTTTAACTGTATAGAAACCTTAAGAGGTACCAGACTCAAAAGGGAACCCATCCTCTTCTGGGTGACACCCAATAATGAGAATATAAATCATTATGTTTCTACTTTAAAGACAAACAGGACATTCTTTATAACAGCAGCAGTACTTATTTACAAATGTACAGTATCCAGGTGAGATTATCCACTGAAGAAATCGTGAGATTTTAGTGTATCCATGTGGGGCCTTCCACAACTGTAGAAATTGAGTCACAAGTGCAAAAGCCCCAAGCAGAAGCAGAGCATCAAGATGAATCAGGCAAGTTCAGAGGCTGAGACGAACCACAGCAGTAGAAGTATCTCGGGATCAGGCATCAGCATCACATCAGGCAGCAGGAGGAGGGCATGTGTATCAGTGAGAGAACAGATGATTAGGTATGCCCTTGTCATATAGTTTTTTTATAGGGTTTTAAAGCAATGTACAGTCTCTCGCAGGTCTATCTATGACAGCGTATCTAAAAGGAGGTAACACAGGGGTGAGCAGACCCTGGAACAGAAAGTCACTCATGGCATTTGAAAACACGCCTCTTCTTCATCTTTTCACTTGACTGATCACTGTTCATGCGTACATTGGTGAGCAATTAATCACAGATTAATTCTGTCAGTTCTGTTCTGTTCCACTGGCTAAATTTCTTGTTACTGATGTCTTTTTCTTTTACTTCATTTAAACATTTTAAAGATTTGTCTGCTGTCATCTGTGCAGAGTGTATAAGCACTATTGTTTTATTGATTAGGCTTAGGTCCATTTTGCTATGGCATGTGACTATAAAAAAATTCTGATCAAGGCCTAACATCAATGTGTGAGAAGTTCACACTTAATCATCAAAGTTTTAGACATCTTTAGGCAGACGGATTGCATTTTCCAACGTGTATATAAAGCTGTCTCCTTACCAAGCATGATCTTTGCAGACAGACAGTCAAGGCAAGGTTAGTAAGGAGCCTAAATAAAACTTCCAATATTTCCATTAAAAAAGATGTTTTGTTAAAATATCTTCATGTCGAATAGGTATATTACTGGCAGCAAAACTCAATTCTGGTTAAAGGCTACAAGGTAAGAAACAAAACAGTTTTACTGAAATAACGTCTTAAGTTGCTAGAAGATTGACGGTTAGATAACTGAGAGGAGATGGACAGGCAGTGGGTGTGAGTAAATGTCAAAAACATGTAGTGATGAGTGGGTAAATGTAGTTTCATATCGATGGAGAAAACTTCAGGTATAGTATTTATCTCAAACTTCAAATGTCTGATGTGATCACCCATAATGTACTTTACAACATTTTCAGGTCATAATTCTCAATTAGTTGGAAATCTTTATATCAATTAATGGTAGATTAGAACAATTCCACACTTTCAGTATTGTCTTCTGTAGATGCTGTAGTCAGCTGAGAATCACCATAAACATCAAACACTCCAGTTCCAGTGTATAATGCCTTCATAAAAAAACAATTTTCAAGAATTCACAAAAACAACTTATAAAAACTTATAAAAAGATACAGATAGTTAAAGCTAGAGAGAGGAGAGATTGGTGGCTGTAGCTTTTCTGATGATTTCAGTCCTATGACCTTCAACAAAATGCTTTATTCTTTTTAGATTTTACATTTTACATGAGATCGGGTTGATTTGATGGTATAACTCAGACTATATTTATGACTGTGGGATCTTTCCATATTATTGCAAAAGGTGTGGAAGAATGTACTGCCTGTATGAATAAATTGATCTCCAGAGAAGAACAACATGTTGATTCACACTCAGTCCTGAGCAAGAACACCAGCAGAGAACTGTAGCGCTTTCTTCCACAGCTAAAACAAGCATCTGGGGATAGAATATTTTATGAGATGAGACTTTGTTTCTAACATCTATCGTTTTAGAGGTTGTTTAAATAAAGTGAGCAGGAGAGAGAAGTGTGGTGTGATATGTCACACTGCAAAGCTAATTATTTTTTATAACGGTATGTCCAGAAGTGTTTTATTCCTCTTATAAAACAGCAATTTTTCGATTATTTTAACCATTTATAGTTACTTTTAACATAGTGAAATATTCATGAAACATGTTCCTGATATCACTTACATTATAGCAGCTATAAACAGTCATTCCCTCACCAGACTCTCTTTTTTCTCTCTCTTGATGTTAATTAAATAAAAAAACACAGCTTTACCTCTTCCTGCAAGTGCTGACACTGGAGACTCCTTTCACAAATGATAAATAACTGTCTTTTGGCATTTTGGGTTGCAAATATTAATAAAAATATACAAGTACAAATTATAATTGAAAAAGAAAAGGCATGTTGCTAACCATATAACTACCACAGTCTCTGGAATACACGAAAGGAAGATATGACGATGTTCTGTTGCATACTAAACAGAACAAAAGATAATATTGCTGCCTGCTGAAGCAGTATAACCTATATTAAAGAAATTAGAAGAAAAAAAATTCAAAGGCCACTTCATTGTGCACTACATTTCTCCTCACAATGAATTAACATGGTCTTATTTACTTGTTCAACCAAGGAGTGAAAGTCCACTTACTGATAGCATTAGTCCAGACACAACATTCCTTTCAGTGTGATGGCCTGTTAAATGCTTTAAAAAAAAAAAAAAAAAAAAAAAGAGCTCAAGAGCTCGAATTCAATAACAGAGGCTGACTCAGGAGCTCAGCTCAACGATTTTTATAAAATGACCTTGCTGGAAGGCAAAGAACACTCTCAGTGCTCTTTGCTGACTTTATAAAGAGGAAGCCATTTCTAAAGATCTGTTTTGCCTCTTAGATGTCTGACGTTATTCATAATATTGTCACCATGTCTGCACAAACAATTTAACCCATTAGTGGTCACATTAAGCCTTATAAAGTATTTTTTAATATATTTAAATAACACTCAAATCTAATTTCTTTGATAATGTTTAATATGTGCATGAACAGAGAGTAACTTTTTTTAAAGACAGGTACCATTAGTAAAGATAGTGATTTTGCTTCCAAACTGTCACACCCATGCAGTGGCATCCACTGAAAATCTGGGAGATAAACAGATGGTATATTTCTGAAATTTTTAATTTTGAAAATAAAGAAAGTACATGTTCAATATCTGGAATATTTCATATTTCTAGGTCCCTATTTATATGTAGGTATGCATTATATTTGTGATATTGACCATGATAACTGCTTTGTCCAAAAGGTCAGATTTTCAGGCCAAATCTCTTCTACTGAAGCATGTGTTCAGATGACATTCTGATGGATTTGATCTAAAATGGATCATAAGATTTTGCACAAATCTGTGGAATCTGTGCCAGTTTGTGTGCACACTGTCAATAAAGTAAAAAGGGGACGTTCCAAATACTAAGAAACTTTGAGATTCATGTAAATATTTCAAAGATTCACTCAAGTTGTTATCAGAAATATTATTTACAATCAAAGGTGTAGTATTAAATTAGAAAACAAGGCAAAATAGAAGCATTTTCTTTTGTTGTTTCAGAATTTGGACCTCGTGGTATTTGAGCCTTCCCAACTTTTGCAACAATGTTGAAAGTGCACAAATATCTAGAATATCTTTGTATGCTGTAACTTTAAGTGTTCCCTTCTCTGGAGCTACAGTAGCTCAAACATGTTCCAGCATGACAATGCCCCTGTACACAAAGTGAGCTCCATAACAAGACAAGGGGTGCTTCTCATTTCTTATTTGTGCTCCTCATTTCGTTTCCCTTGCTTCCTTTCCTTACGTCTTAGCTCCACCCCCTTAGGATGCAAAGATGATATATGAGGAGAAGGGAATCAAAGTAAGTCGAATGGAATATCCTCGCTCTCTCAAGTGATGTCAAAGTGACGTCAGTTAATGATGACTGTGCTCAGCTGGATGACCTCTCCGTACTTCAGGGATCTGCCGTTATGTTGTTGGAGCTCGGTTAATAAAAACATTCTTAATAAAGCAAAATGCACTGATAATATGAAATGTCTAGGTTATTCCACAATGAATTAATGAACAACACATAATTTATCACATCTTTTGTGCAGCTTTGCATATTCAAACATGCAAGGATCAATTAATTACAATTCTCAATGTAAGCATATTATTTTTAAAAGTATATTTAACACAAAATTCCATCACATCATCAATGGACTTTTTGTTTGAGATGGTGCCAAATGTAAAGGAGATGGGGAATTTATACGTGTGTCAGGTTTTTCGACAGGAAACACTTCAGCATAAGATACACCTGTGTATCCTCGCTCCTAACTCCTCTGGAAGCTTCCTCACTCCTCATTCCTCAACTCCTCATGGTGCAAATAGAGAATAGGTACGTCCTTCAAGATGGTTGACATCGATCGATTTCCTGGTCACGGGCTGGAGGACGGAGGAGCGAGGAAATGAAGGAGCATCAATTTGAGTATTGAGAAGCACTGGTTTGCCAAGGTTGGTGTTGAAGAACTTGAGTGGCTGGCACAGAGCTCTGACCTCAACTCCACTGAACACCTTTGGGATGAACTGGAATGCCCACTGTGCTCAAGGACCCAGGATGCACAAATCCCCACAGCCACACTTCAAAATCTAATGCAAAGCCTTACCTATAGAATCAAAGCTGTTATAGCCACAAAGAAGGACCAAGTTTGGAATGGGATTTTCAACAAGCACATATAGTGTACTTTCATCCTACCTGCATAGTATAACTATTTGACAGGCCTTTTTAAGTCTCTCTATTTCATTTCTTTATTTCTGTCACATTATTTACATTAAATGTATACCTATTCACATTCAGTGTATTCCAATTTCCATGCTGTATGTGTAGGAAATGCACACTAGATTAGCACACTAGCCCTGCCACTAGATTGGTAGAGTACATCACACTCCATGAATCCCATTACCATGGTCCTTCCTGCTAATGCAACTTTTCATTGTCTGCCTAAAGAGTGCTTCAGCACAAAAAATGCAGGGTGGGTGATTGATGATGCAATCAGGACCCCCATCTCCTGTCAGCCAGGTTCATCAGCTACTGATGGTGCGTGTCCTACAAAGGGGCCAATTAAGTGAAGGATAGCTCTGTTGCCATGGGGCATTTTTCAAGTCTATGGTAGTCAGTAACTGACCACTGAGCCCACAACACTACACATTCTGATGAAAATGTTTTACACTTTATACAGTAACCTATGGGTTTAAATGATGGTATATTCAATATCAGTGTGCTATCAGTAAACTTACTGTGTCACTAATGAGAAAAGATACTATATACCACAGCGCTGATTGTTCAGAAGGTGCTGATTGATGTCTATAACAGCAGCTCAGACAGCAATGGACCTCCTATTTTAATATGTTACTGTTTCTATAGAATCATCTTATAAAAGAACTTGTATGGTAGACCCTCCACACCTTACTTCGTGGTGAAATTTGCGTTTACATTCATGGCATTAGGCTGACACCCTTATCCAGAGCAACTTACAGAAGTGCTTTGACATCTCTATCAATAAATATATCCTGATGCTGGTTCACTTGGTCACTACACAACACAGACAACACATTTTTTTTTTTTTTATTAAAGTGCTAATTTAAATCCTTCAGGAAGAGGTAGATCTTTATATGTCATTGAAGACTTCCAGTGAATCAGCTATTTGGACATCCAGGAGAAGTTTATTTCACCACTTAGGTGCCAGAACAGAGATAAGTCTTGATGCATGCATTCCCTGTACCGTGAGAAATGGTGGCACCAGTCGAGCAGTGCTAGAGGATCGAAGGGAGTGTGGTGCAGTGCAGGTTGTGATAAGTGTTTTAAGGTAGGTGGGTGCTGGTTAATTTTTAGCTTTGTAGGCAAACTTTAAAACAAGCTGTGCAGCTGAATTCTGGATCAGTTTCAGAGGATGAATGGAGCTCAGACACAGACCTGCCAGGAGGGAGTTGCAGTGGTCCAGTGTCAAAATGACACAGGACTGAACAAACACCTGAGTGGTTTGTGTGGATAGAAATGGATGAATCCTTCTTATGTTGTCAAGGAAAAATCAACATGAATGTGTCAGATTAGCAGTGTGATAGAAAAAGGACAGTTAATTTTCCATGGTTACCCCAACGCTGCATGCAGTGACTGAAGGTAAGATCTGAGATTTGTCCAGGAAGATCACAAGATACTGATATGGAGATGACTCACCTGGGATGAACAGCAGGTCAGTTTTGCTGGTATTAAGTTTGAGCTGATTCATGATGAGATGTCCGGCAGACATGCTGAAAACTGAGCGGAAACAAGAGTCTCTGAAGGAGGGAAGAAGAGGATGAGTTGAGCAGTGGTATGAAAACCCATGTGAGTATATGACCTCACCATGAGATCGAGTATAGAGGGAAAACAGAAGTGGATTCAAGTAGTACTGAGTTTGGCACCATGTCTGGCAGACATCTCATCATGGATGGTAATGGGCCTTGTCAGACACTAGTTGAGAGTCTGTGTGGAGCAAATGTAGATCCCCTCAATGTCACCTGATATGTCTCAGTTTAAATTTGAGATGCCAGTCATTATGTTTTTGTTTGAAGGAGTCTCCAGTGTCAGTGCTTTGTAACAGCCAGAGGGTGTAGCTGTAATGTTCTGATGCAGAAAAGTGAAATTGTCACTATACATGTATTACTATTGTCACAAATTCCACAAATTTCTGCATGCCGTTCGCCTCCAAGTGTGGCGTATGCTGTTCATGTTTTGTGTTGATTCTCCCTCCATGAGTTTCTTTGTTTACAGTGTCATGTTCCTTTGTATTGATTTGTGTCTTGGGATTGGTGTTTATACAGATTGTACTCACCTGTTCTCTGTTTTGTCCTTGATTAGTTTGTGTCTTATCATGGAATGTGTCTCATTCATTTTGTGCCATGTTCTTGTAACATACTGTGCAGTTCAATATACAGTTCTACTATTTATTTACTTTTTTATTATGTGCACAATATTCCTCTATATTTTATTTTGTATCTTACTTCAGCTAACTGCTTTGTTGTTGGAACTCTGCAACATAAGCTTTTCACTCGCCTATTATAAATTTTTATCCTGTATAAATTGTGATGTGACAATAAATAAAACCAAATCGAATCAGTAACTCTGCTTCGCATTGGACTGCATCACACCACCAAATCTTTGATAATTTTTGTATAACAACATGTCCTGTTGTGTTTTATTCCTTATATAGAAACTATTTATTTCTAACTGTGACAGTAAAGTACTTCCCCCCTAGGAGTTCTGAACTCTATCTGAACAATTCTGAACAATTCTGAACTCTATCTGAATGTAGGTTTTCAGGAAGGATCCAGGAAGGATGCAACAAATGGCATTTATATTCTGTTCAAACTGCATGCGCTTTAAAAAGATCATATACTATATACATGTATGTGCTTTAGATATATATGAAAGAACATCATACGAGTGACAGTTTCTCATTAAATGTGTGCAATGAAGTCTCAAATCCTGCTTCTTGAAACAGAAAATGTCTCTTGGAATTTATTTAGGTTTGTGTGTGCTGCTCTTTTGATGCTTCGATCTGCAGTATCAAGATGCATTTTAAAACTGTGCCTGTAGGTCACTGTCTTCCCAGGTAGAAATGTATTCAGCTAAACATGTTTCGCTTCTTGTGCAATGGCTTCGGTTTTCTCTTGCATTTGTTTTACTCCATAAGTTACAACCACATGGAAGAAAGCACACTGCTGTTCAAATAATCCCCAAGATAAGCTTTAATTAAATTTTTATTCTAAAGAGAGCAGGAGATTTACTAAGAAAATTAGACATTAAAATATATAGTTTGTGTGCTTTAAGAACCTCACTGTTGAGCATAATCACATGCTAGAGGCCCGGCGTTTTGCTGTGCTGACTGCTGTGAGATTTTGCCCTGGGTATTTCACTGTACATCCAGGAAATGGAATGAAACTATATAATGTTTTTGATTGGCTATAGGAGTTTTGTGATGGACTGCAAAATTTTTGTTGTTCCACAATTGGTGGAAGTGATGTGTTCTGAAATTGACCAACATAAAAAAAATACAATGCTTAAGATTAAAAGAAAAGCTCGCAGAGAGAATCAAGCAGCCACTAATGATTACAGAGAGAAATTATCCTCTTAGCCAAAGCAAATCATTTAAGCTTTTAGTGTTGGAAAGGAAAGGTTTTCTTGCATACATATACATGGAAAAGGGAAATAATGGGTGTTTTTCCTTCCCTACTTCTTTCTTTTTATGGGATATGTGCAGCTGGAACGCTCTATAAGTAATATGTTTAGACAGCTGCATTGACTCAGAGGAACACTATGGCTCAGTTAAGAAAAGAGGTCATGCAACCCTATATAACTTACACAATGACTAGCCAATATATGTATATGCACTAACATATTTACAGTGGGGGAAATAAGTCTTGAACACATCAACATTTTTTTTTCAGTAAATATATTTCCAATTAGGTTATTCACACGAAATTTTCAGCGGACTTTGGTATTACCTCAAGAAATTCACACATTTAAAGAAATCCAAACATTAAAATCAAGATCATAAATGAAGTTATGTGTAATAAAGGGGAATGACACAGGAAAAAAGTATAGAAGATGGTAACTGAAATGTATTTAGTACTTAGTGGAGAAGCCTTTGTTTGTAATGACAGCTTTAAGACGCTTCCCGTATGAAGAAATTAAGCAGTATTCAGGTGTTATTTTGGCCCATTCTTCTAAACATATTGTCTTTAAATCTTGAAGATTGCAGGGGGCCCTCTTGTGAACCTTGATCTTTAGCTCTTTCCGCAAATGTTCAATTGGATTCAAGTCAGGTGACTGGGCCATTCTAACACCTTGATTTTTTTTCTCTGAAACCAATTGAGAGTTTCCTTTGTTGTATGCTTTGTGTTGTCATGCTGGAAGGTCCACCCACGTCTCATCTTCATCAAACTGGTGGATGGCAGCAGATTCTCTGAAGAATCTTACGGTAAAATTTATCGTTCCTTCAATTATATGAAGTCTGCCAGAACCATGCAATGTAAATCAGCCCCACACCATGATGATTCCACATGATGTTTTTAGGGTGATGTACAGCGCCATTTCTTCTCCAAACATGGTGTGTAGTATGACAGCCAAAAAGGTCAATTTTGCTCTCATCTGACCAGACTACACTCTTCTAGAATTTCATAGGCTTGTCCAAATGAGTTGTATCAACTTTAAACAAGCTTTGGCATGTCTTATCTTTAGTAATGAAGTCTTGCGGGGTGAGTGTGCATAGAGGTCATGGCAGTGGAATGCTTTGCCTATTGTTTTCTCCGTGATGATGGTACCTGCTGCCTCCAAGTGTTTCTGGAGCTCTTTCTGAGTGGTCCCTCTTCTGACTTTTCTTCTGACTCGCTGGTTAGAAATCTTGCGAGGAGCTCCTCTGCGTGGCCGGTTGATGACGGAGTGATGTTGCTTCCACTTGCAGATAATTGGCCCCAATGGTGCTTACTAGAAGATTCAGAAGTTTTGAAATATGTTTACCCATCATGAGCTGTTTCTTGAGTGACACCTTGGTAACGAAAAGCTTTTTTATAGACCATCAATCTACTAACCCAGCTGATATTAATTTGCACAGATAGGAGGTATAATTACTTTCTAACTACTTATGGAGTTCAGCTGGTTCACTTTTTCCCTGTGTCATTCCACTTTATTCCACATAACTTTATTAATTTTCTTTAATGTTGTGAATTCTTTATATTTGCGAATTTCTTGAGTTAATACAGATGTCTGGTGAAATTTTCATGTGAATAACCTCATTGTTATCATATTTACTGCAATAAATGTTGACCCGTGAAATACTATATATATATATATATATATATATATATATATATATATATATATATATATATATATATATATATACACACACACACACACACACACACACATATATATATATATATATATATATATATATACATATATATATATATATATATATATATATATATATATATATATATATATATATATATATATATATATATATATATATATATATATATATATATATATATATATATATATATATATATATATATATATATATACATATACACAAACAAATTCATCTGTTAAATAAATTCACAAAAATACTGCACCTCACTGCATCATGGTCACATGACCACCTGCACCTGAATCACATTCCTGTTCACGAGCACTTATGTGTATATTAGCCACAGTTTGCACTACACTCTTTATCTTTCGATTGTCTTTTTCTGCCGTCATTTTTGTCATTGGGATTATGGTTTGTTTATTGTTAATTCTTTGCTTTAGTTTTTAGCCACAAGTTCTATAGTTCCTGTTTTGCATTTATTTTCAATTAAAAATCTAAACTGCATCTGTCTCCGCCACTAAATTGTGACGGATATCAAACAACTGCAAACAAAACACAAAAGAAAAGCTTTGTTAAATATAGGTTTGCAACAATTATTGGCCCCCTTTTTTAAATAGTTTGTGCTACCTCCCTTTGCCAAGATAACAGCTCTGAGTCTTCTCCTATAATGCCTGATGAGGTTGGAGAATACATGGCAAGGGATCTGAGACCATTCCTCCATACAGAATCTCTCCAGATCATTCAAATTTCGAGGTCCTCATTGGTGGAGTCTCCACTTCAGTTCACCCTACAGGTTTTCTATGGGCTAAGTCAGCAGACTGGGATGGCCAAGGCAGGACCTTTATTTTGTGGTCAGTAAACCATTTTTGTGTTGATTTTTATGTATGTTTCAGGTCATTGTCCTGCTGGAAGATCTGCCCATGGCCCATTTTAAGTTTTCTGGCAGAGGCAGTCAGGTTTTCATTTAATATCTGTTGATATTTGATAGTCAGTGATGCCATGTATCCTAACAAAATGACCAGGTCCTCTGGCAGGAAAACAGCCCCAAATCATTAAATAGCCAGCACCATATTTAACTGTGGGCATGAGGTACTTTTCCATATGGCTACCTCTCTGTGTGCACCAAAACCACCTCTGTTGTTTATTGCCAAAAAGCTCTATTTTGGTTTCATCTGACCATAGAACACGATCCCATTTGAAGTTCCAGTAGAGTCTGGCAAACTGAAGATGCTTGAGTTTGTTTTTGGATGACAGTAGAGGCTTTTTTCTAGAAACCCTTCCAAACAACTTGTGGTGATTGTAGCTGACTTCGGGTTGTAGTTTTGGAGACTTTCTGACCCCAGTATAGACGCGCATCCAATTCTAGGTTGATTCATAACATTTCCAGTCAACTGGAACTAATTAATTATTGCCCTGATGGTGGAAATGGGCATTTTCAATTCTTGTGCTATTTTCTTATAGCCATTTTCCATTTTGTGAGGCTCAACAACCTTTTGCCGCACATCACAGCTATATTCCTTGGTCTTACCCATTGTTATGAATGACTAAGGGAATTTGGCATGTTACCTCATATTTATACCCCTGTGAAACAGGAAGTCATGGTTGAACAATTTCCTGTTCCTAGTCACCCAGGTGTACTAAAAAATTGTAAAATATCAATGTGAATGTACTTAAAATATTTTTCTCATATGAATTCATAGGGGTGCCATTAATCGTTGCACATCTATGTTTAATAGATCTATTTTGTTTTTGGATAAACCTGTGTTTGCAATTGTTTGATATCCATGAGAGCAGAGTATTTTTGCTCTCATGGATTTCATTATTTTTTTTACTTATAACAAAAGACAGTGTGATTCGCTGGCTCTATAAATAATATGCTTGAACCGATAATTAGAGGGGGAAGTAAAGGTCATTCAATACAAGAGCACTTTGATATGAGCAGGCCGTATGAGAGGGAAAAGAACTTGATCTACACTGAAGGGACTGATTAGCAGTAAAAACCTGCAATGAAAAACTGTTTACTTGGTATATTTAATTGGTACTTAAAATCCTTCATGCATTATTGTTCAGAAAGAAGAAAAATAGAAGTAAACACCCTCTCTCTACACTTCTGAGGTGTATCACATACTTTAATTAAGCTTTTGCTTTTGCACGTTACTTTCCTTTGTACTATATATTTATGCTAACGTGTAGGTATGTGAACATTATTTATATATTGTAGCTTATATTTTCTACATGATATATTTTCATGACAAATAAAGAAGAGCGCAATATAAATTGTGACTTTTAATTTACATGTTAATACCTACTTGTCATGTATGGCAAGTGCAGTTTAAATGTTTATTCAAGAGAGACAGGCAGAGAAATCCAGAAAAGGCATGGATCAAGTTATCAGCAAACAGGCAAAACTATGCAAAACCTGAAATACGAGGGCAAAAGCAGTGTCAAAAACCATGAATCAAGAAAAAAGATCAAAAAGGTTTGTTACGGTTTAGACGGCAAACACTGAAGCTCAATACTTCGTGACAAAAAAAGAAACACAAGGGTATAAATAAATAAAGTAATCAGAAGGGGTAACATGGAAGAGCTGATGTCAAAGACAACCAATCACAAAACAGGGGTGGTGACAGGACAGAAACAAAAACACATGGCAAAGTAAAAAAAAAAAAAAAAACGTAAAAAAAAGTTACATTGTCACCCCCCCCCCCCCCCCCCCCCCATATACATACATCTCTGTAAATATTTGTTTATTTGACAAAATGAGCTAAGAATAAAGTAAGAATAAGCTGACCTGACTCCAAGGACATAAAACTGTAAATCTCCTCAAAATTTAAACGGTTCACACAAAGAAGTTGATTACTATTCCAAACATGATGCACATTATGTATCTCCCATATACACAGAGGACATCCATCGCAATGGACCAGTTAATGTCTTGTCATGAGGCATATGGAGATACAGAAACTGCATCTTGTGTGTGTGTGTGTGTGTGTGTGTGTGTGTGTGTGTGTGTGTGTGAGTGTGTGTGTGTGTGTGAATTTGCTCATTTAGCAGCATAAAAGTTCACCATTCATTATGTTAAGGTAAAGAGATAAAGAAGAGGAGAATGGAAAGAGATAAATCTTACAAACACAATGCTAAAACAGCTTTACTCTTATAAAACCCACAAATCTGTACTAAGAATATAAGCTCTTAAATCGAAATAAATAAAACCACTATGTTGAGGATAAAAGTGTATCACTTTTTATCACATTTACAGAAGTATTACTATAATATATTATTGACATATTAACATTATAATGCAACATCCATCCATTCATTTTCCATACTTATTATCCTACACAGGGTCGCAAGGGAGCCTAGAGCCTGGAGCCTATTCCAGGGAACTCGAGGTACAAGGCTGGGAACACCCTGAATGGGGTGCCAACCCATCGCAGGGCACAATCACACACACATTAACAGAGTGGACAATTTGGAAAATAGCCTATAATGCATGTCTTTGGACAGGGGGAGGAAACTGGGGAACCTGGAGGAAACCCCAGAAGCATGGGGAGAACATTCAAACTACACAGACACAGGGAGAAGGTGGAATATGAACCCACATTCCCGGAGGTGCAAGGCAAGCATGCTAAATACTAAGCCACCATGCTCCCCATAATGCAACATTATTAACATAAATATTGCCCGCTTCTCAATAAGCATTCTTATGCGATCTTGCATCCATGTAAACTCGTTCTAAGTCATTATCCACCACCAAAGTTAAATTCTAATCCTCAAGAACACACGTACCAGGGACACATGAAATTACCCAGATGTGTTCTTGATATCGAGGATGCATCAGTGGATGACGGAAGTCTGATCCATGCCTGTAGTTTTAATGACAATAATCTAATTTTAATCAAAATATGCATCTAAAAAGAATGATTTTGATATATTTGGGTTGCTATATATAAGATTGGTGAAAAGTTGAATTTATCCCTCAGAAGTATTTTAATTAACCTACGCTAGCTTCCATCCTGAGGTAACAGTACACTCGTTAGTTTAGTTTTTAGTTAACGTGAGATCGCAGTTGCAAACAAGCGCTTACTACATTCAATCATGCTTAAATAACATTTGGTTAATCAGCCAGTTAACAGTATATCTATTAACCAACTGGAACATATTACTCATGGAGCACTAAAGAGATGGTCCATTGCACAACAGGAAGCTCACAGCACATCTCAGTTCTCGCAATGATGCTTTCTATGTCCTCCTGTCCTTCTGAGTTCATTCTTTCACGGTAGCCTGGCAAGACCGGTCTTCATATTTATATATAGAGAACAAAACCAACAGCAATAACAAATTATGTATGTATGTATGTATGTATGTATTTGTTTATTTATTTATTTATTTATTATTATTTTTTTTACTAGGGGAGTTCATATTTCACAGTTGGATCTACAGTGCTTCTCACTAATAATGGCACACTTGGAAAATATGAGCAAAGAAGGCTGTGAAAAATTGTCGTTATTGTTTAACCTTTTGATCTTTTGTTAAAATAATTCACAAAAATAGTCTGGTCTCATGAATATTAAACAAATGCAAACAAAACACTGATTTATTTCTTTTACAAATCTTTGTTGAATATAGGTGTGCAACAATTATTTGCACCCTTTCAGTCAATTCTTTGTGCTACCTCTCTTTGCCAAGTGTACCAAGTGTACACTTGGTGTGAGTGTACCAAGTGCCAAGCACGCAGCATGCTCTGAAACCCAAAGCGCGAGATTGAAGCGTGAGTGCATGCTTCCGGGTTTTTCAGTGACATTGACCTTGTTTACTTTGGACATGCTTGTTTTGTCATGGTTTATGTCCTGTCTCCACCTCGGTATTGTTATTGGTTGTTTCCCTTATGTGCATCATTGTACTCAGCTGTTTAGTGTTTCACCCTTGATTTCATTTAGTGTTTAAACCCCTTGTGTCTCATTGTTTGGTATGAAGTATTGTGTGTTACCACCTTACCAAGCCTTTGTACATTGTTCCTTGTGTTTTGGTTCATGGTTTTTGATCTTGTTTCTCGTTTCTCGTTTCGTGCTTTGCATTTCCTGTTTCATGCCCATTTGCTGATTGCCTGACCCTTTGCCTGTATGACCAGGCTAGTGTTTCACATTTTGGATTTGTCTGCCTGCCTCTTTTTAATAAAGCTCTTATCTGCACTTGCATCTATCCTAACCTCCATTACGTGACAGAATATTTTGCGCAACATGGAAACAGCAGGAGAGCGAGGAGAGCATCATGCCGGGATCTGTATACCAGCCTGATTCCGTTTGTTTTCCCAATGGTTCCCCCTGGGTGTTCCAGTTTCCTTCGATGGCTTTGAGGTATATCTCGAATGTTATCTACTACCATGCCAGTTTTATTTTACAAGTCTGAAAAACCCCAAGCCCACAGAAGAGTAGTGGCTGGGATTCATGCTGTCCCAGCTCACTGGCTGAGCCTGCAGTTGGGCTGAGTTCCTGATTACTGGAGGGCCAGCAAGCTTAGCCAAGTAACCCAGTTGGTAAAACTTTTAGTTCAAGTGTTTGGATGTCCAAGGTTTAGACCTGACCTGGAGAAAATGTTAGGAAGGCCCAGCCTAATGGATGAACCCTCTCAGATGGTCACCTCCACAGCTCAGCCCCAGGTCGAAGGGGTGATGACGGAGGTAACACTGACCTGTAAGTCCAAGAACTGCAGCAAAGAAGCCAACCTACAGTGTCCAACGTGCAGTAAACTCAGGATCCAAGGATCATATTTCTAATCCCAGGAATGTTTCAAAAGCAGCTGGTGTACCCACAAACGGCTCCACAAGCGAGCAAGAGCAGAGCTCCAGCTTGAGATCCACAAGGTGGTCTCCCCTGCAGAGCTCCTGCCCGAGGTCAACGCAGAGACCTCCTCTCCACAGCTTCAGCCTGAGACCAACGAGGTGGTCTCACCTGCCGGGCTCCAGCCAGAAGTCAACGTGGTGATCTCATCTCCAGAACTCCAACCTGAGATCCATGAGGTGGTCTCACCTGCAGAGCTCCAGCTGGAGGTCAATGTGGCGACCTCCTCTCCAGAGCACCAGCCTGATAACCACAAGGTGGTGTCACCTGCAGAGCTCCAGCCAGAGGTCAACGTGGTGACCTTGGTACCAGAGGTCCAGCCTGAGACCCAAGAGGCAGTCTCACCTGCAGAGTTCCTGCCAGAGATCAACGAAGCTACCTCCTCCTCTGTGTTATTTAATTTGAAAAGCAATAAATTAATCCAAAGGGAAGCTGCGGTGTTACACAGCTGTCAGGGGCTTGCTTGCTGTCCATTTTCAAGAAGTACAAATGTTTCCATGTGCTTTTCATGCCCCCCCCCCCCCCCCCCCCCCCGCCCCCTGCCCAAGTATTAGCTACCATATGCATACAATGTCCATGTTTACCAAGTTAAATTGCATCTATACATGGGGTTTTGTTACCACTGGTGCTCGCTGGAAGACTAACTTACCCATCCTTAACCATCATTACTACAGCAAACTACGGCAACTCAAATTGCTCAAAATATACAGCATGATTCTTTCTTTCTCATGGTGACAGAATCTGCATTCCAAATTGGATAAATCACGCTCTGAAGGGCACTTTGAATGGAGAGTAATCAAGCTAGTCATGATTGCTTCAAACTATTAATTGCTGCACACATATATATATATATATATATCTGCAGCATGTTCAGAAAGGCCAGCTATATTAGGAGTTTTGTTCTTATGGCTATACGAGCATTAAACACATATGTAATCAGCTATTATGATGCCATCTTATGCACAGGCATTTGTTGTATGATCCTGATGTGTTTTTTTTTTTTTTGTTGTTTTTTTGGTGTCGTTCCCTTCTCCCCTCTATGTCTGTGATTGTTTTGATGGTTAATATGTATGGTGTTATGTTTATGCTTTCTACGCACCCATGGTAGAAACAAATTTCCTCTTTGAGGACATTTAAAATGATCTATCTATCTATCTATCTCTCACAAAGATTTTTTATTTTTTTTTTATATACCTGTGTTTTGTTTTCAGTTGATTGATATCCATGACAGCAGAGTATTTGTGATTTTTTTTAAACAAAAAATCAAACGGTTAAACAATAAAGATGGCCTTCTTTGCTCATATTCACCAAGGGTGCCAGTATTAGTGGAGGGCACTGCACTTTACATATACAAATAAATCGTATTAAAAACCTTTATTCAAGCAATAGTGGCCATTTTGGCAGTGTCCAATTTTACATCCTTATTCTGCTCATCTTGAAAATTAAAAAAAAGGATACTGCATTGATATTATTTTTCTGTCTACAGGTTTTGATGACACTAACCTCCCAGCTCGTAATGTCAGATAGGGCTTATGTAAAATGGAACAATGATAGCGTTCAGTTCATATTTCCCAGATATATTTCCCTAAGGTCTTCTGGTGGTTACATTAACTGTGTCTTTCTATACTGAGCCGGAAAAATTACTTTCCTTCTTGTAAACTGTAGCACGTCTTCCTGCATTAAATTAACTTTCTCATAAATCCTATTAAGCCTTTAGTTTCTGTGAGCATCCCTGGAGTCATATATTTCACTTTGAATGCATTCTAAATAGATTTTGTTAACCTTGTGAATGCCTGTTTTCAGAGAGGATGGCTCTTAATATTCCTTACATTCAGGGTTGTGTTGACAAGGGCTTAGTAGCTTCCAGGAAGTGCTTCTATGCTAATGCTACCTGAAAGCATGCAGCTGAAAAAGTGAAGATTGCAGCTGTGTGTCACACCCCTCTTGAAAATGTGCAAGGAAAAGAATCATCTAACACTATGTCCGGGATCCCACTGTTGTGTTTTGCAAGTCAATGTGCTGCTAGCACCTATTTTTTTGTTTCTTTTTTAGTGTGTCTCATTTCCATATGAAAAGGAGAAGATTTTGCTCGCCTTTTGATAGTAGATTCGTTCAATGGTACATTGTAGTTAGCATCTGATACTAGCCTGAACTTTACTAGGGGAAATGTTAGCTTTGCGTAGCTCATACAGCACTCTCAGATAGTTATTCTTTAACCTGATCACCATAAAGTTTTGCATAAATACGTATAAACAAACAGTGGTAAGTGATTTATTCAATTAAAAAAGGGAAAACACTTATCTTTACCTATCATCCTTTGCAAGGAGACCATGTCGGTATTTGACTGTTGCTTATTAGGTTGGTGAAGGAGATTTCTCAGAATTGCTGATAAATAGTAAGATAAACACAGACTGTTTTATTTCATGAAAGGGTTTTTCGCTCTGTGACCATGAAAATGTTGCCAGGTCAGTATTTTTCCTGCAGACTTGGGCTATTTGAGCAGCGAGGTACACACACTAGATTACTTATTTATGTGAAGTTGTGTGAAGTTCAGCCTGACTCTTATTCCCATTCATAAGGTGCTTGGTGCAACAGATTATTGTATTATGTTACTTTTAAATAATTCAGTACATAGGACAAAAGTAGTCATGATGTTGAACCCTATAGTGCACTTTATAAGGTAATATCTATAAGGGACACATTTTGAATTTTGGTGTCAGGATAAATTCTGTGTTGTTTTTGTCAGACAGACCTGGCAACCCTGAATCAAGGCACAGTTGCACAGACTCTAATTGACTGCATTATAGGCATTCAGAAGCCAGCAACTCCATTCACTATACAGTACAGTCCTGCATTAAGTCTGTTTACCGCAAAGCATTTAAGAGCGAGGTTTACGCTATCTACTCCTCCCAAAGGTCCATTTTCCCCAGTCTGCCTCAGACTCACTCTCTGACCTCAATAAGTGTGAAAACATTCAGCCAAAGCAGAGAACAGTGTTTTATGTAAATCAATGCACAAACCCCTCAAAAATCAACGCTCATTGTAAGGAGAGTGCAGATGAAGAGAGGAAAAAGAGCTCCAGAGGGAAAAGAACTCCTCCACCTTATTACTGCATGCCAAAGCTCCACTTTTGGATTAACACTATTACGGCAGTGCTCTGATGAACAACTCCTTTCATACACATGCTACAGAAACGCTAACTCAAAACACTGTCATGATGGATCTTTCATTTTCTCTCGACCCAGAGAATCCACTGCACATGTACAGTACTGTGAAAAAGTCTTAAAGATTTAAAACGTTTAATGTTTAAAACATTAAATATTTCAACATTCAAAAAATTGTATAAAGAGCAGTAAACAGAAATACATTAAACAAAGTCAATAAATAATCCTTTGCTTGGAATAAGATAGTGGTCTCAGGTACACTTTGTGCAATTTTATAAGGAAATTAGCTGTAAGTTTTACTGAGCATTTTGAACCCACCACAGTTCTTCTGGAGACTTTGACTGCTTTTTATTTTTGCAGCAAAACACAGCAGCCTTCATTGTGTTTTTTTTTTTTTTTTTTGACTGAAAGGTGGTCTCTTATGTAATATACTGCTTTCTTTACTGACATACAAACATTTTTCTTTAACATTTAATTTTGTGCTGGAAAACTAATGTTTGTGGATCTAAAATGTTTGTTATACTGACTTGATAACGTAGAAGTCATAAAATAAAAACCTATAACAAAGTTTATACTCAAAAAATACGGTGCTTTTTTTTAAAGACTTTTCCACAGTACTGTACTTCAGACAAAGTTAAAAAATGTATCAACTTTTTAAGTTATGAACTAGCTTACTAGATTGAAATGAGTGTATAAATGTGGCTAATTTTTCTCAACATCGTGAGCTAATGTAAGAGTACTCGATTCTATACACAGTATATACTGTATGTATATATCCCTTATCAAATCTAATAATTATCTCAGATAGTCTGATGGAGCTTTTGGTCCAACGTTGTCCCAGCGGACAAAATGACAAGGCAGTCGCTGACATTGGGCCAACATTGGGTGATTTTTGTCTGTTGGGCAAATGTTTGGCCACCAGGACTGACCGATTTTCAGCCACCTTTAAATCCACCTTGCCAATGCTGGGTTACCATCGACAATGGGTTGTTAAGAAAAATGCTCCTTTATTGACATTAGACCCAAAATAGATGTTGAGCCAGCTGTGACTCATTTTTCATTCTGATTCAATTCATGTTTCTCCATCACCATCACCAAAATAATACATTAAATGGGTGGCAGAACTTCATGGTTTTAAATGATCTATGGAAACATTGTTATTTCAGTGGATTACAAATAACTTGTACATTTGGCTTGGTTACCAAACAAGAGAGGCAAGCGATTTTCACCTGCTCTATGGAAACCTGTGCTGAGGAGAGAAATCCTGACATTTAATTTGGGATGCAGAAACAGAAAGGTGGAGCAGCGAGCGATATACTGAATAAATTCTTTAACACATTCTGCATATAATGAACTTGGTGGAACTTTAAAAACACTTCGGTTTATGACTTGCATCTTTTCTCTACTTGATTGCATCCTGTACCAGCATGATCTCGTGAAACACTCTGTTTCTCTGAAAAGTTTATTGTATGAAGGTTAAATGTAGAATTTGTATGATTTTTTTATGAGATGAGGTTTGACTGTACTATGTCCCTCATTTGACAAGGAGTCTTATCTTGGGCATAAACAGAGAACAGCTGCTTCATTTCAGTGCTTCATCTCACTTCTCTGTGCAGATGTTTTATATCAGCCAGCACAAGAACATAGCCCAGAAGATATAAATAATCAGATTCCATTTAGATAAGATTCCATCCACTTCTGTTCTCTCTCTCTCTACACACACACAAACACACACACACACACACACACACACACACACACACACACACACACACACACACACACAGATGTTCTGTAATTCTCTCTCCTAACACACAAACAAACAGTCGGCACTATCCACTCCAAAGTTGTAATCAGCTATCCTCTCTCTCTCACTGACACAGACACACACACACACACACACACACACACACACACACACACACACACACACACACACACACACACACACACACACACAATAAGTTCGAAACTTGTAACTTCTGAACTAGAAAAATGAAAATATAGTTCCCTGTTTTGGGAAAGTAAATACATCATAAACTCATGATCTTTAATGTTAACTGGCTAACACAACACACTTTAATGGAGGCATCCATGACTTCACACTTCTGAGTTAAGTCAAATAAAGAATTACTCTATTTCGCCCTGGCTCTCTTTCATACACACATCCATCCATTTTCTGTATCCTACACAGGGTTGCAGGGAGACTGAAGCCTATCCCAGGGGACTCGGGGCACAGGGCGGGGGACACCCTGGAGGATCACACACTGCAGACAATTTTAGAGATGCTAGTCAGCCTACAAGGCATGTCTTTGGACTGAGAGAGGAAACCAGAGTACTGTGGGAAGAGGTGGGAATTGAGCCCCCAACCTTGGAGGTACGAGGCAAACATGCTAACCACTAAGCCACCATACCCTCCCACACACACATACATACATACATGATAAATCCATATGATAATGAATTTAAGTGCAGTGACCTTTGTGGTGAAAATGGCTTAATTCAGAAAGCTTGTTGCGCAAGAGAATGTTTTTTTCTGGTGACAGATTTGCGTTGTTTGTTTCTTCTAAAGTGCAGTCAAGGATAATGGTGGTAATTTTCTTTTCAGACAACATTCCTGTCATCCAGTGATACCTACAATTTCACTACATATAACAGAGGGTATAATTCAGACCATGGAAATGCTGGACCAATGTTCTAGATAGTTTCTAGAAGAGACAGCAGCAATAGTGACGTATAGAAGCTGTGACAGAAACAACAGGGAAGGGTGAATGTTTTGGTGTGGAATAAAACGCTTGTTTATAATGGCATGACATTTTCATTAGAGCTGTGTGCTGTGAGAGCAGCAGAGACAAAGCGAATGAAAGCCAAACAAGATGCTGTGTGTGCATGTGTGAATGCCTGCGTGCATGTGTGTGTGTGTGTGTGTGTGTGTGTGTGTGTGTGTGTGTGTGTGTGTACTGAAAAATTAATACTGCTTTCAACTACAACCCCAATTCCAAAAAAGTTGGGATACTGTGTAAAATGTAAATAAAAATAGAATGCAATGATTTGCTAATCGCATAAATCCATATGTTATTTACAATAGAACATAGAAAACATATCGCATGGTTAAACTGAATAAATGCACCACTTTAAGAAAAAAAAAGGTAATTTTGAATTTGATGGTTGCAACACGTCTCAAAAAAATTGGGACTGGGGCAACTAAAGGCTGGAAAAGTAAGTGTTACTGAAAAGAAACAGCCTGAGGTTAACTGGCAACAGGTCAGTAACATGATTGGGTATAAAAATCTTAGAGAGGCAGAGTCTTTCAGAAGTAAAGATGGGCAGAGGTTCACCAATCTGCGAAAAACCACATCTTCAAATTTGTGGAACAAGTTCAGAATAATCTTTGAAATTTTAAACGATATTTGAAATTCTTTTTGGAAACCATGGATGCTGCGTCCTCTAAACTAAAGATGACTAAAGAGGAGAGGAACCATCTGGCTTTTTCTCAGTGCTCAGTTCAAAACCCTACGTCTCTGATGGTATGGTGGTGCATTAGTGCCTATGGAATGGGCAGCTTGCACATCTGGAAAGGCACCATCAATGCTGAAAGGTATATACAGATTTTAGAGCAACATATGCTTCCATCCAGATTCCATCCCATATTTACTTCTGAAAGACTCGGCCTCTCTAAGATACTCTTTTTATACCCAATCATGTTACTGACCGGCTGCCAATTAAGCTAATTAGTTCCAAAATGTTCCTCCAGCTGTTTCCTTTCAGTAACTCTTCATTTTCTAGCCTGTTGTTTCCCCGTCCCAACTTTTTTGAGATGTGTTGTGACCATCAAATTCATATGGGTTTAACATATGGGTTTATGAGATTTGCAAATCATTGCATTCTGTTTACATATACATTTTACACAGTATCCCAACTTTTTTTGGAATTGTTTTTTTCTGGAATATTGCTTTCATATTTTCCATTTCCTTTCAGACTCGAGTTGCCATCTGATCAAATATCTTTTGAATAAACAATACTTTTTTATTATTAAATCCCAAACCAACATTCTTTTTATTTTAACTGAACTAATCTTTAATCTTCAAGTCACCTTCATTGTACATTTTTAATTACAAGATGAAACCTGAGTCACATATTTTAATTTTCATTTCTTTTTCTTTTCATTTCAGTTTCATTTGTGGCAATTCAGTTGCGATAAAAAAAAAATATTCAACGTATTCAATTTATTTATTTAATTTTTAAAGCAAGGCAAGGTGGATGCAGCAACATCCTAAAGATCCTAAAGTCATAAAGTGTCTTGTGTTATCTGTTAGCTGTCATCAAGCAGCTTTACAGTTATAGCTTATGTGAAACAAATCTTATAAAAGATATTAAACTGAGTGTGATCAGTAACCTGATTAATATTGATATTCTACACATCATCTTCATCATCACATCATTTTACATGGAACTCATCTGATTTCACAATCATTTTAAATTTGTCAGTGTGACCGTATGCAATTTGGTTTTTGGTGGGATTGATGATTATGATGATGATGATGATTAACTTTTTCATTAATCTCTGAAAGGGAATCAAACTTTTATAATCAGCACAAGCATTTGAGTGAGTAATAATGGTGCAATTTTAAATCTCATTGCAGGCACCATTGAATGCTGAGCCATCATGTAAGCACTACACAGGACACAACTGGAATTTTATGAATTCTTAAGGACTGTTCAGATTGCTCAACTTCACACTTCTCATTACTGGTGCACCACATGTCTGCACCCTGATGACATCCCCAAAGTGCAGAAAAGGAGAAGGACCTGAGGGCTTAAGCTACCATTTGACAGGTCCCAAATGGTGTAGTCAATCTAAGGGTCAAGAACAGGAAGAGGAATAAAAGTAAAACAGACTGCAGAGTTTAAATACCAAAAATCAGAACCATAATCCATGCATAAAGCCAAACTAGAGAACACTGAACAAACATCTTAAAATTGTGGAGCTGACTGAAGTGGTGTGCGAAAATTGAGTGCATGGTGATGATCAGTATTCTGGTGTGTGACTTATATTAGATATTAGATATTATATATTAGATATACAGGATCCATTGCACAAAAGTTGTATTTGTACACAAGTATATGAAGGGTTAATATGGAAAACACCTTGCTAAATAAACACATACGGCATAAAAGATAATACCAATATTAAAATATTTGTCTTTTACATGATCACTCATGCTCTTGCTTGCCAACGCATCCAATATCCTATTTCACAGCTGAATAGAAACAGAATTTGTTGTGCTGCTTTAGACCTACTGTTAGTAGAGTCACTTTGCACAAGAATCCTACTGTCTCCTTCTCAGTGTCTTAAAGTGCCAGCCACAAACAGAAAGCCAATAACACTGTGGATTGAGTAGAATGGGATTACAGCAAAAGGAGGGGGGGGTGCACACACAGAGATGAGATGACAACAGACTTTTGTTAAATGGTAGCTGTTCTTGTTCTATTTCCTGCTCTGCTCACTCTAGTTCTTCCACAATAAGCCAACAAGGCTCGCTCTCCTTTTCTGAGCATGAGGCGAAAAGAAAGAGCTCAAAGGTTTCCCTCAATATGCTCTATAGTAAAACAAACAAACAAACAAAAAAACCAAACAAATAACAAACTGTAAAGAATAAAACATGTGGCATACTGTTATGGGAAAATAATTAATGACAAGGTGTTGTGATGTGACCTCATGGAAATCAGACTTATTTTTTTACCACACCACAGTTGATTATTTTCAAATAATAGCACTGTGTTTTATTCCTCTCATACCAGAGTAATTTGCCAGTGATTACAATTTATTTTTAATTAATTAAAGAATGGCATACTTTAATACAATTCTAGTTACATTTAATGCTCTGTGTTTTTAAATCTGCTTTAAAAACACATTTTTATTCATTAGCGTTTGAATACATTTTAATTTGGATATACATTCTCAGGTATTTATTAGTATTGGATATATTATGCATAGTATGGTGTGATTGAAATGTGTATTGTAAAGCATGTTGGTTTAACTTCTGTTGTTATGAATTTGCTGTATAAATAAAGGTTGAGTCGAGTTGAGTTGTGGAACGTCCATGAAACAAGTTAGTTCCTGTTATCACTAATGTTATAGCAGCTATAAACAGTCGTTCCCTCACCAGCCTCTCTTTTTTCTCTCTTGTGACATTCATAAGACAAACAAGTTGTGATGCCTCCACCACTAACAAGTCAAGCTCTTCTTGTTAGTAATTTGTATGCCCTTAAAATATTCTTCAAACAGGAAGGAAGCTATTGAAGAAAAACTTTCAAACATTTGACCTTGCTGTGACCTTGTTTAGATCAAGTGCAGAATCGACTCAAATCATCTACCGAGTATGATGATGATGTAAAAAAATGATGAGGCATACACTGTCTTCAAATATAAATCAAAGATATTCAATCCTTAAAAAATGCCTTGGGACATAATCCAGTACCCTCCCCCTCGTTATTTTTTTTTCACATTAGACCTCCACCTTCGGAGTATTCCTCAATCTATATATCAACAACAATATAACAAGAAAAACATACAATTATCAAATAATATCTGTTTTATAATTCATTTATTGTAAAACATTTATAGGATTGCTATTGAACCGAGGTATGTAATAGTATAAGTATATTTTTCTGCACAACAATATTGAATCTCTCACAGCTCAATAAGTGCAATTCACTTTTATCCCTCAAGGTGGGAATGTTTGGTAAACAATGATGGTGAAATGTGTCAATCATAATGACCCCAGACATAAAAGAAAACGTTACAGAACTTGACATGACTCGGCAATTTAATACAGAACAAGTTTCTAATCAATTATTAGCATCCTTTTGCTGGTGGATCTGATGAAGAAGCTGTTAGCAAACAAATATTGATTTTTAAAAAATTATAAACACAATAGTAGCCTATTGAGAGTAATATATCGAATGATCTAGATCCCAAATATGAGCCAGATGCTGAATTTACCGGGGGAAGCGCAGAAGGTGCCTATTTGCCTATCATAATATTACTTGATAGTCTTGTTTTTAGCTATGAAACTTACTCATTATAAAATGACTTTAAATATGAAAATATTAAATATTGTAATGATTTTCATTTTGTTAGGGTGACTCAAACGATGGAATGAAAATGCAACAATACTTTCACAATTTTACCACGTGAATCATAAGTATGTCATTTTAATTGTATATATAAGTATGAAAATAAAATGTCAGAATATAATGAAATATGCTGTATTTGATTATTTTGTAATTGTTAATAAAATATTAGGACAGTTTTATACTATTGTCGCAGATTAGAGATCCATCCGCATTAAACATATACTCCGGGTCACTAATGACCCGAATATATAATAATGATTAACGAAATGTATGCATTTAAGGGTTAAAGACAGAAGAAAAACTTGCAACAACATTCCACAAAAGATTTATTCTGAAGAAGTTACAAGTTAAAAGTATTTATAGAGAATATAAGAAAAAGAAAAGAATTCAGAGCAGTAAAGACCAGTAGTTCATTTGTTAGTTACATGGAATTATATAATGCATCCATCCATCCATCCATCCATCTTCAACCGCTTACTCCTTTTCAGGGTCACGGGGGAACCTGGAGCTTATCCCAGGGAGCATCGGGCACAAGGCGGGGTACACCCTGGACAGGGTGCCAGTCGAATTATATAATATGACATAGAATAAATTCATTGGCTAAGATAAAGTATCATATATTATTCATTATTAAATGATTGGTACAGACTAAAAAACATTATCAATACTCATAAAATCATCACCTGTCCATTACACATGAAAAAGAGGATAACCGAGACGATGAAGTGGTTTAAACCAGAACCATTTGTATCTGTCTTTGGGTTTCCTTGGGGAGATGTTATTAAAACAAGGAGCCATGTGTTTTAAAGGCCTTGAAGTAATCACCATCCTAATCATTCTGCCAGGCTCACAATTGAACAAGAAATATATGAGTGCACGTAAGTTCAAAGCAAACACAAATGAATTAATACAAAAATAAAGATTGTTACAAGCTGACTCCAAACACATTCCATATAAATATAATTGTAAATATTTTACAAACATAATAAGACAGATGTATGGACGGACACATGGATGGACCAGTGGCAAAAATCTTAAATAGCCATACCTGTATGATAAACTGCATAAGCTATGAAGAAAAACTATTTCAATGATTTGACCTTGCTGCAACCTTGACTCTGTTTGGATCAATACCAAAATATAATCAGTTTACCTGCTGTTTACAATGAAATTTCCATATAAATCCTACAAACATTCAACCACTTCTTCATTCTTGAGATATTGTGCTAAGTAGAATCTTGGCTGGACAAGCCAAAAACATAATTCCTCCAGCATTCAGGCATAAAAATACAGCTCGTCATATTATTCTCTATACTGTGTTTGAAAACTTAAAGTTAAGGCCGGTTCAAACCAGGATGTTTTTCGCAGGATGAAAAATGGTCCGTTTAACGCCCCAATGGCTGTCAACGGGAGCGTTCACACTCGAGCATAAAACGCATGGCGTCATAGCAGCAATTTTTTTTAACGTCGAGGGGTTCACTTTTTTTTGAAGCGTTGCGTCAAAAACTGACCGAGCAATGAGATTCGTGCTTTTGTTCATGTGCCTAGAGCTGCTGAAGTTACATAAAAGTACGACTTGATGCAACTCAAGTACAAAACTGTCTTGCCGACGAAGAAGAAGAAGCCAAAAAAAGAAGCCAAAGAAGAAGATGCAAGCAAGTAGCAAGATGATTGTTGAGCTGCTGGTGTCTTTGGTGTCTGAACACCAATAGCTTTATGATAAACACCACAGCGACTACAAGAATGTTGATAAGAGGGAGTTGCTGTGGCAAATATATATATATATATATATATATATATATATATATATATATACACACATACACACACACACATACAGTGTATATATATAATTGCATGTAACTTTAATGAATGAGTAGCAGATGAGAACTTCATGACTCATTTATGATGTTGTGGCTATTTTTTTGATGACACTGAAATGCAAGCATATATTTTAAGTGATGCTACACTAGACCACATTTTCTACACTAAATAGCATTGTTTGTTTCTTTGTCCCTTCTCTGCAAATATACAAATATTAATCCGCTGATTGATAATCCATTGTATTTATTTTCCACCTGGCATATATATGCATATAAGTATTCTTGGCTTATTTAGTCAAATAGCTAAGTGCCCCATTACTGAGACATGTATTGTCATACTGACCACAAAAAAAAAAAAAGACTTCATAGTCAACACTTCATCAATTTGCAGGAACATTAACATTTTTGGGCACAACAATAGCTGCCTTATACCCCCCCCCAAAAAAAAAAAAAAAAAAAAAAAAATCAAATCTGGGTCTTCCCATAGGAATGTGAATTGTATTGCTGTGACTTTGAATTAATTCAAATCATTACTTAAATAGAGTAGATTTAGCTTTAAAGAAGTATCTGTTGTAGTGGCCAAATCACTAAATACCTTACATTTCGGTAGAACATGTTAGATCAAAAGTATTATATCAGTTGCTGTAGTGAGTCCTGGTGCTTATAAATATTATGTATTAGTCTCAGTTAGCCAGTTCGGAAAAAGTGTGTGAACGGCTTTTTGCAAAGATGTAAATTCTGGCTTTCTTTTTCTTCTCTGTGATATGCTGGTGTCAGAAACAGAAAGTTGTGCAGTGCCATGTTGTGTACCAGGGTATATTTGCTTTTCAATTTGCACTTATATAGCGCTTTTATCCAAAGTGTGTCTCATTCATCCATTCACACACACACTCACACACCAATGGTAGCAGAGCTGCCACGCAAGGCGCTAACTTGCCATCGGGAGCAACCTGGGGTTCAGTGTCTTGCCCAAGGACACTTCGGCATGTGGAGTCATGTGGGCCGGGAATCGAACCGCCAACCCTACGATTAGCGGACAACCCGCTCTACCAAAAACGGACTGTTTAACGTACTGCGAAAAACGTTCTGGTGTGAACAGACCTTTACAGCTTTACCTGTTACAAAGTGCTCACACTGGAGACTCTTTCCTAAAGTTATCAACAATCCTAAGTTAGTCCTTAGTTAAAACAATCCTAAAGTTACACACGTTTAATGTTATCTGTTTATGTGGTGCTTCCACCATTCAAATCACTGTGTAGGTTGCTACTAGAAAAATATTACATATTACATATTAGTGTTTTGGTATAAAACTGAGTAGGTTTTATAGCTTTGTAGCTTTGTACTTTATTTAGTTTAGCTTTGTAGCTAAACTAAATAAACCATAGAAACCAGCAAAGGTCATTGCTGAGTTAAACAAGTCAGACTACAGTGGAAACGATACGTATTTTAGCATTCAACACCTTTGACATATTAGAGAATATGCTTCGTATGTTATTTCAACTGCTTTCAGAAAGGATGTGTGCACATTTTCTGAGAAGTCCATAACGAAAGGCCATGACATGCCACATGCAATGGATTTGATGACATTTACGTCTCACCTCTTCGCTCTACTCAAGCGATATTCCTGCAGTTTCTCAGAGTTACTGATGATTTGTTTATAAAAGACAGCATGTTCTTCTCTGCTGTTAATTTTTTCATTTGATGAAAACTTGTCCTTGACATAAATCACTAACAGCTCCTTTATCTCAAAATCATTCCATTTCCAATAGCATGCTATTTTGTTAACTGTGCTGGGTAAACCATCAGCCTCAAAATGTAAGTAGGATGAGTAATTGTCAACATGTTCTCTTTCTCAATGATGTTTTCTCCCAGTCAATCTTCAAGAAATTTTTTATTCTGACCTGCATGTACACTTGGCTTTGTTTAAATCCCAATCTATACCGGAAAGTGCATCCGTGAAAAGGGTTAACAAAGCCCAGAAAGCCAGTAAGGCAGTGAAAAATGCTGCACACCTCAAATACAGGGTGTGTGGTTATAATTCATTTTTAGTCCTTATCAGATAAGAGGCAGGGAATAGGTGTGGGGAATATCATGGAATGAGCCAACATGATGACTAGTAGGTAGTAAGTGGAAAGAGCCATGAGCCATGGTGACACCAGAAAATGGATGATCCATCCATCACAGGATTATTAACCCTTCTTCAGTCATCCTATCTTGCCGTTTAATATAATCAAAATAAAGCTGCAAACCTTATTACAACTTCCTACTGTTTCCTTTTAAATCTGGGACCTGCCTGTTACTCCTGCTGAAGTCAAAAACAACGCATGTCCTCAAATCACACACAGAATAATGTTGCATTGTGTGTTTTCAAAGAACAGCAAATTTGTGTGACATTCTTCGCAAGTGTCTTATATCTCAGAGGAAGGAGGTGAGAGACATTCCATCAGTAAATCTGGAAGTGTGAAAACACGTCAGGCCAGTATTACAGATTTCCAGTTCACACCCCTGTCGCCAATGTGATGTGAGTCAGGCAACATGTACAGGAAAACATAGTGGGGCTATAGTGTTGTTGAAACCTGTTTAACACACTGCTGTAATAATGCTGCATCAAATGCTCTTTAGAACTGTAAGCTGTATGAGAAGTTTTCTTCAATTGCAGTATAATTCAGATTTTCATGAGATAGATAGATAGATAGATAGATAGATAGATTGATTGATTGATTGATTGATTGATAGTGGTCTCCAAGGCTTGGTTTGAGAACCACAGATACTCTAGATCTAGATCACCTAGATACTTCTTAGTTAGTACAGCACACTTAAAAATAATTTGTTGTTCATGATACATCGCCTCCAGAGTACCCTTAAGATACAAATTAAGTCCTCAATAAGCAGTAAGTGCGTTCATGCTTTTAGTTTGGGTAATGTGAGTGTTTAATTTTGGTATTAAGTGATTAACTTTGCAATCAATGACTGCAAGGAAGTATCTTCTGCAAAAATGAGATCATTATATTTTATACTTACTTAAGAATGTTATCACCATGAGCGTAATCAATTAAATACAGCAAATTTCATTTTCATTTTACTACAGCATGAGAAAGGATTTAAGAGCCTCAGCTGTACCTGTAGACCTGTTTTAAATTTTCGTCATTTGTTTTAGCAAAATAGAATTTTCAAGAGGTAAGTTGCAGACACCTGCACAGACAAAGTCCAGACAGGGGTGATATTTGAGCCCTTGTGCTTAGGCCCACATACTGTTCAAATGACTTTTGGTGTAAAACAGAAAACAAGTACAGGCATGGGCCTTGGATATAGCTTAGCCACTGTGTAAGATCGATTTTGGCACTATTGGCACTATTGGCCCAGCCTTATCCCAGAAATATAGTTAGATTTGCGTGCATTATTGGCCACCAAGATGCTTAATCTCAGTCAGATAATTTTGGCACTATTGGCCCAGCCTTATCCCAGAAATATAGTTAGATTTGCGTGCATTATTGGCCACCAAGATGCTTAATCTCAGTCAGATAATTTCCAAATCTGTCACCAAAAAATATATTGAGAATTCAGTGTCTGGTTTTTCAGACTGACTAAAATAGTACAAAATAGTAGAAAATTAACCAAAACAAAAAGTAAAATGTAATGAAATAAAGCAAATTGGCTGCAAGTGCATTGTCTATCTATCTATCTGAAATATAGTGTAGATAGAATAGGATTAATAAGAATATCTGTGAATGTGCCTGGTAAGTTGTATAGTCTAATAATATGATGTAATGTGTTACTGACATAAATATGTATTAAAAAAACAAACCCATTCAATATCAGTAATATATGCATGGCCAAAATTGCATAGTGTTATCAAGTAAGAATGTTTTTTGTTTATTTTGATGTAAACCGATGACCACTGAATCTTGTTTCCCATCAAATCTTCTACATTCACTGACAAGATTAATCATATAACTCTTTATTATCTATGCTTAGTTCCATCTGAGAAATTGCACCTACGGCAGTTACCCGCAAAATGATCAATGACTCCTTTCTGAGAAGCATGCGTGAACATGGTTCATCATAAAATTCTTCCAAGGGGTACAGAGAGCAGATGGTAAATTTGTCCACAAGAAAAAAAAAAGATATAAAAACAAGTGGAAATGGGAGTGTAAATACACAGGCTAATGAGTCTTTAAAGAGAAACAGGTGCAGCTGGTAATAAAAAGGCTGGTGATGTTGAATTAGTTTGTTCAAACTGATTAGTTCATATGTATTTGAAAGTGTTTGAAATGCATTTAAGGCCATTCAAAATGTCTTCTAGCACTGTCTGAATGTGTGCCCTTATTCACTAATTCCTATTTAAAAGTTATTTAATGTACTTCTGTTTGCTCTATGTGCCATTTGTGTGTCTATGTCGGTGATGATTGGGTTTCTTTTGTCTCCTCCCCCTTCTCTAGGCCCCACCTACTGCATGCGTCACGTTCCGGCTTGCTAGTGGATGATCACGTCTTGTCCACGCCTGCTCCAGCCTTGTGCGACAGGATTGGTTGCCTGCATGTTTCCGGAAGTGTATTTAAGCCTCGTCAGTCGCCGTCCCAGGGCAGATCATTGCCCTTGCGTTTGTGTATAGAGAGAGAAGTGTTTTTCGCCTGTGTATGACCTCATGCCTGATTTGACTTTGTTTATGCTCTGCCCTGTTACGATTAGTGTGATACTCTTGTGTATATATGTATATATTATTTTGTTAATTAACACACTAATAGTCACCTCTGTAAATAGTGCACGGTTAAGAGTGGTTAGTAGGAAGTCGACGCCATTTGTGTTGATTCTTCTTTGCTCCTGGTTTTGGGTTAGCTAGGGAGTGAGGGAAGACGGTGTATTTTTGTTTTCTTTTCTTGTAGTTTAGTTAGTTTTCTTTTGGTAAGGTTAGAGGATATTTTTGTTTATTATTTTGGCCTGGCCGGCTTCTGAAGAGTGAAACCACTTTATATATATATATATATATATATATATATATGTATGTATATGTATATGTATATATGTATGTATATGTATATGTATATATAAGTGCTCCGTCTGGAGAATAAAACAAAGTAAACACAATCTTGGTCTCGCCAACCCGTTTCTTTTTTACTTTATTGTATCTTGCGGCCCGACTTAGACCAGGTCGGAACAATTTAAGGCCTTTCAAAATGTCTTCTAGCACTGTCAGAATGTGTGCCCTTATTCACTAATTCCTATTTAAAAGTTTATCTTTATTTGTACCTGAATCTGTACCTGTATAATGCATCGAATATTCATATTTGTATCTGTATTTGGATTTAAACCAGAAGTTGGAAAAGGCTTAGCTCTTTATTTTGTAAATAGTGATGTGTCCCTGACTGTCTCTTAGCCCCACTTGTGGAATTATAATTTTTGTTTATATCAGCCTGTAATGTTTTCAAAGTAATTTAGTAGATTGTATTTCCCAAAATTTAAATGTAAACAACATGGAAAGCTAATTTAAACCACCATTACGCTGACTATGGATGTATGGATGTATGGATGGATGGATGGATAGATGAATGAAAGAATGAATGGATCGGACTCATTCATGTTAATGAATGTAGTCTTTCTTTGTCCACTTTCTTAAGCCCAATACAAATTCCCAAGCAACTTGACAACACAAATATACAAAAGTATTACACACAGTTTTATGTACTAAATTCAGCAATAAAAAGGGCCTGTTGGCTTTAAATGTTTATGTTAAACAGCAGTTTTTATTTGCATATAAAAAGCTCCAGTTTTTATTTGCATATAAAATTTGGCCAACAAATTTCTGAAATGAATCACTATTCAGTGTTATATTTATTATGGAAGTATTCTGCATTAGTTGTAGGTGTAGTTCATTTGTTGAAGTAGTGTGCATTGTGGTTGTATAGTTAATTGTATATACTACATTAAACCACAAATTTTGCAAATTTTATAATCTCCAGATGTGTCCTAACTACAGTCTTTTACAGCATAAGATGCAAACACAAAACCAGAAGTAGGAAGCTGTGATAATTCTGTATAGTATATTAATAATAATAATAAAAAAAGAATAATCATAAATAAAATCCAGACTAATTTAGACACAAACAGGGACAGAAATATACCCCAGAACTATAACTTCTTTTCAATTTGAAAGCATTTTCATATGTGAGCCTACATACGTATTAATCCGCCATCTCTTTCTATTGTAGACTCGTTGTATTTTCTCCCTTCTTTCGAAATCATTCATTTCAGTCAGTCATTCTGACAGATCGAGTCAAAGAATTTTATTTCATATCCGTTCAAACTTGTGGATTTTCCATAAACATACCTAACTATCTGAAAACCCTCATGGTCCAACTATTATAACAAAATTGAGATATTTTTCTTATCCTCATGGTAATGAGTGGTTATTGAGGTACTGTAGACTTCCTGTCAACTCAAACCAGTCTGGCCATTCTCCTCTGACCTCTCTCATCAAAGTGTTTCCATTCGTAGAACTGCTGCTCACTGGATGTTTTTTTTTTTTTTTTTTTTTTTTTTTTTGCACCATTCTGTGTAAACTCTAGTGTGTGAAAATCCCAGGAGATCAGCAGCTTCTGAAATACTCAAACCAGACCATCTGGCTCAAACAACCATGCCACAGTCACTGAGATCACATATGTTCTTCATTCTGATGTTGGATGTGAACATCAACTGAAGCTCTTGACCTGTATCTCCTTGATTTTATGCATTGTGCACCTGGCACATGATTGGCTAATTGGATAATTGTATGTATAAGCAGGAGTACAGATGTTTCTATTAAAGTGAGTGATAGTACCTATTACAGTGAGTGAGTGTATATTGTGTACAGAAAAGAGATAAGTATTTCCTTTGTGTGCATAATTAATTCCCTCGTGTGTGAGAAACTGAGGTAGAAACACATCAGTTGCACTTAATATAGTACACTGTATGTTCTGAGTTGCATGTTTATTAGACATACTAACCCCAAAGTGCCAAGTCCTACATCACATGACTGCAGTGTGTGCAATAAATGAGGCGAAGAAGCCTTTTCAGCATTGGTTAGTTCTAAATGAAGCACTGAAATGGGCAAAATAAGTAACTTTGAACACAGGCTTTTCACACCCATCCAGGGAATTTCAAACACAACCATTTTGAAGCATTACTGAAAATAGAGTGAAATGCAAAATGCTACCAGTACCAGTACCAATGTTGTAGATGAAAGCAGCTTATAGATCAGAGGGTATGAGAGGAGAAGAGGAAAATGGGTAAGTAAACAGAATGGCCACAAACACGCAAATCACATCCAGTTTAACGGTGGAGTGCAGGGTATCATCTCAGAAAACACCACTCATTGTGCACACCAGTAATTGTATCCCTACAAAGTATAACATTGACAATATGTGTAGCTACATGGAAAATGCCTACTAATGTCATCACTGGGAATGTAAAAAGCTTGTGGGGTCAACGGATAATCACCCGGAACATCAAAATTGGCTCAATGACAAGTAGATAAAAATAGATATAAACAAATCCAGGTTACTTTTATGTCACGGATAAAAAGGATCGGAATTTATGGTATATGTTCTCAATCTGTGTATGTGTGCATACAGCTACCCGCATGCTTATGACAGCCATTACTTTTTCCTGGAATGATTGCTTTCAGTACATATATCTTGAGAGTGTTTATGTAAGGCTTACATTTGGAAACTAATCAAACATCTGCAGGTGTGAAGCTCATTGAGGAAAATGAGACAAATGTGCACACTGGCTATTTGTATAACAAACAAATTATACGGTCAGTTTACATCCAGTTATTAATGATGTAACCAAATGGATTGACGTAAGGGACTTTAATTGAAGAGGTTTGAAAGAAAAGATTAAAATGCTGAATGGGAGAGAGAGAGAGAGAGAGCAATTTGATGGACAGATATCATGAAAGATAGACAAACACTCATGGATATCTTTAGACAAGTATACACATATACACAAACAATCTAAAAACAAACAAAAACTCTATAAAATGAATTTATTATCCCTGTTGTAGCTCACCTGATGTATTCTGAAGATATTTCCATGCTACTTTCTTTGCATGTGAGCCCAAAAGTGCACCCTTTTTGTTCTGAGAGAAGTTTCCGCTCTATCATTCTCTATTCTTAACTTGAAACCAACCTCTCTGTAGATGAATGCTATGTCTTTTGTCTGGGAAAGCAAACCGCGGTTGGCATGTCTAAGCAGGCATTTCTGCTCCCCTGCCAATGTCTGCCTGTTTCACAGTAGGTTAAGTTCATGACGATGACAAGCCTTGAAAAGAACAATTTTCTCTTCAGGTCTGTGCACTGATATAATGGGTTTGATGCAGAGTATTCTTGGAATCTTAGTGGATTTTAAAGTGTGTCATATAGGTCTTAAGCTTCATGGTCAGGGCTATTTCCAGGTATAAATGGTGGTAGGAACCTGGTCTACCAGGAGCTAAAATGATTTTTAAAATAGATATGCAAGAATAAGCACACTCACTAGTCTGATAATTATCCGATAAATAAACCTTTTTGCCTAAATTAGGTAACTGACATAACTAAGATCAGAAGATCGAGAAGAAGAGAGAAATGGACCCAAAAACACTGGTAAGTAATGAATGAACTGGATTTTGTTCATTTGTCCTCTTTCTTGCTTTAACCCGTTGATTTGAAAATTTAAATTAAATTAAACTAAATTAATTAAAATAGAATAGTATAGGATAAGTTAGTGGCTAGCTAGCTAAGAAGTGTTAGGACATGTTAAGTTGATAGCTCAACTCTAGCTATGATGACAGTAGCCTGAAAAGATAATCACAGCTCAGATGGTCGAAATGTAAATCAGCTACAGTTCTCTTCAGAAGTTTAGCATCTCATCTGATCACAATCAATGAAAAAACAATATTTTCTTGAATTCAAACCTTTTACCTTGCTAAGTAATTTAGTTTGGAGCATTGTCAGCATTAGAACCAACTTAATGCCATGTATGTACTTCTTTTCCCCCCATTTTCCCCTCATAATGTACATTTTCTGTTCATTCTCTTAGTTAATTCAGTTCAGTTAATACAAATTTAGAGATTGCAACAATTTATTGACATATGTTGGTGTATCCACATGCTGCAATCTGGAGTGATTCAATTTCCAAGCTGTTCAGTTATGCATAACATTTCAATCATAGCTTTCAGTAACTTCTCAAAGGAAACTCAAGGCTGCAAGTAGGTTCTGATCAAAATTTACTTTAAACCAGAGAAATCTTGGCCCCACTTTATATATTTTTTTCTGATCTTTCTCACCTGGCAAAAAACAAAACTGATTAAAGTTGCAAGCAGCAATAAATGGGCCCTTACACCCGGGTGCACATTACGGCTGCTCTGCCAGGGGAACGCTGTTGCATTTTTTTAGCACTTATATGTTGTTAGGAGTGTATCACGATGTAAAACATGTAATTTCCTGTTGGAAGTAAGTGGCGCTATGACTATAACTGAATATTGGCATGTAGATGTTTTCAGGCCAGGATTCGCATCAAACAAAGTTTGGTGGAGATTGTGAAGTTTGGAGCAGTTTGGACATTGTATGTTTGACTTATAACAACCTCCTGTTTCATGGCATCAAATTTTGTGAGACGGCCACACCCACGCTGTGCAGCAAAAACTCAAAAGCTTTGCAATTTCACATCGCCAAGGCCTTTAGTTTAGTCTGACATAATATAATGTTGATCTGCTTAAAACTCTGGGAGGAGTTTGTAAAAGTATGTGGCCTGGAAATTGTTGTTGCCAGTAGGTGGTGCTATGACTACAACTGATTATTGGCATGTATATGTCTTCAGGCCCGGACATTTATGAAACATGTGACGTTTGGAACAGATTGGACATTGTGTGTTTGAGTTATAACAACTTCTCTTTTCATGGCGAAACATAGAAATTTGTGAGACTTCCACACCCACACCATGCAACAAAAACTCAAAAGCTTCACAATTTACCATTATCAAGGCCTTTAGCTGAGACTGACCAAATTTGTTGCTGATCTGATGAAATCTCTAGGAGGAGTTCGTTAAATTACGAGGCCTGGAAATGGAAAAAACACAGCAATTTCATATGTCGGTGAAAAGTAGCGTGAGGTGCACACCGTTGAAATTTTGTAGGTGGCGCTATCGAGCCATTTTGCCACATTCAATTCTGGAACCTCTATCAGATGTAAATTTTCACCAGTCCTGATGCGTCTGCAATGTTTCGTGAGTTTTCGGGTATGTTTAGGCCCTCTAAAATGCTATTAATATCAGAAAAGAATACTAATACTAATACTACTACTAATAATAAACAGAGTAGATCCAATAGGGCCTCGCACCAGCGGTGCTCGGGCCCTAATAATAATAACAATATTAATAATAAACAGAGCAGATCCAATAGGGCCTCGCGCCAATGGTGCTCAGGCCTTAATATAACTAAAGAAAGCAATAGGCATCTTCGCTCCTTCGGGGCATGACCCCTTATAAAAAAACTAACAAAAACAATACTAACGAGAAGTCCCCCTGTCAGAGGGGGACGAAGGGTCCTCACTCTGGCATGCATGTTCAACCGGGTTAAACCACATGATATGAATGGTGTGGGAACAAATTGTAATGGTGAAGACTGACATCAGGCCCCGGTGAAGAAGAAAGTATTGTCTTAGTTTCATGGTGATCTTTTGACTTAAATGGCTATTGTAGAATTAACACTGAGGTTTTTGCTCATATATTTGTTATTATATTAGTAAAGCTAGAGGAATTAAATATTTTGGCAGGCAAGACTGCATTACAGAAATGTATTAATGGCATCAGAGCTATGCCAGTAATTTGTTCTGATGTGACTAATTTTGATCTAATACAGCCTAACAAGCAAGCTGAATGCACATTAATACACATGACTTTTTATTGGTGTGTATGACAGTAAAAGCACCCAGAGACACTTGTTGACACACACATGGTCACACAATAGCTGATCTTAGGGCCAACTGAATTGAATACTTTAGATACATTATTGTAGGTGACGAAACAAGGTTTGGTGTAGAAATATCACATTAAATGAAATGTCAATAATTTTTATATATACTCCAGTAAAGTGACTTTGTTAGACCAGGAGTGAGTTTTGTAACTACAAGTTACTACAAAGTGCAGTGCACCTAGTTTTTCATATAGGTGGCGCTATAACTAAGAGCACAAAATCCTCATCACACATCCTCCTGACAACAAACACAAAGAACCAAGCAATGCTTTGTGTTTGCTACTACCTTAGGCAACCACCATAGCAACAGTGATTTACAAATCAATTACCTCTTTAATTACATATTCACTATTCTCTCTACTTTTTCTTAAATAAATGTTCAATAAATCTGATAAAGACCAATGTTTGCATGCAACACTTCTCTTAACATAGACACCACCATTATTACATTCCATGCTTCCCAAATGAGCATGATAACCAATGTTTATTCAGTAAACAAGTTAATGTAAGACTCTTCCTCTAAAACAACAGAAAGTTTAGTTCCAGTTTGCCATTACATCCTGTAACACTATAGAACATGTGCCTACTACCCTCATCCACACTTTTACAAACATATCTCACCACAAGTGGTTTTACAAACTATACCATTGTGCACTTTCACTTTAAGCAACTATCTTACCTCCCTTTTCAACTCTATTTGGCTTCATGTGTATGTCATGCCATTTCTGTATGAAGCCAACTGAACCGTGCAAAATGAACACCATATTGAGCATCCATGCAGGAAAATCACACACAATGTCCACGCATTGATGTAGACAAATTTCAGGTAAATCAAACTAACCTCATACTACTATATCTTAGTGCAGTGCACCTACTTTTCTGTATAGGTGGTGCTATAACTGAAAGCACAAAAGTCAAATGGATGTAATCAGGACTTGCTATTAAGTAACCACTTGAAGTTTGAAGCCCATCATTCAAACCAGTACAGGATTATTCACACTTCCTATTTAGCATGGCATCATTTATGGCAATGACAACACCTTAATTATAATTAATCTTCCACCTTAATTTTCTAGGTTTATGGAACTATTTTTCAAGCCAATCAGACAAACTCTCTAGTAAATCAAAATGAATCCATATGTAAACCAATATAAACTCTTTTAAAAGTGCAATATAACAGTTTCAGTCTAGGTGGTGCTATAACAATGACTCATGATTGTCACATTACTGTAACCAGGAGTGACCCATTAGTAGCCATGTACAAGTTGAGGCTGAAACCAAACATCAAGTTATGTCCACTTTGTGGTTTGACATGGCGTCTCATGCAAATCAATTTGCAGCCATTATGTCCTCATTTGAGATATCCACTATTCCTTGGCAATTTATAATGACATATATCTGAAGTTTATTCCAACCAAATTTAAAGAAAATCTGCTGGACTTAGTAGGAGGAGTAGCCTTTAGGAGTAACGTTGAAAAATATGGGAAAAAAATGCATGAATTCCAAAATTGGCCAACTTTCTGTTGGGCAGAGTCACTCAAACCAATGTTAAAAAATTGCACAATGATGACATTCATGCTCATGCCAAATTTTATGACTCCTTGCCATTAAAACCTTTGAATCTAATTTAGTGTTTAGTGTGTCAAGCAAATCTATTGCCCACCATTACATCCTTATTTAAGATATCCATTATTCCTTCGCAATTTATAATCAAATATGTCTGGAGTTTATAATAATTAAATTTCAAGTGAGTCTGATTATCTCTGTAGAGGGATATGTAATAAAATTACCATATAATAAATATTATCAAAAATTATGTCCAGATAATAAAAAAATATATAATAAAATTATATAAAGAAACATGAAACTTTCAAAATGGCAGATTTCCTGTTGGGAAAGCTTATACAAGCCAAAAGGAAATATGTCCGACATGATGTCTCCACCAAAATTCATAAATATCAGACGAACTTTGTGGCAACCACAACAGTAAACTCAGAAATGTTAGGGGGCACTATGGAGTCAGCTGGCCAAAACCCAAAAGAAATGACCAAAGAATTATAAAATTTGGGCAAAGTGTGATGAGTACACCAAATTTCCCTGATTTTTCATGCACTACATGGTTGTCAAATTTGCGTTCAAAAGCTAGGTGGTGCTATGGAGCTTAGCAGGCACACCTATGCTAAACTGCATGATCAAGTGAAAATTTGTCCTAACAGAAATAGAAATGTAAAGTTTCATGCGTTTTCAGTCATTGTAAGCATCTCAAAACACAGTGGGAATGTTTGAAAACCTCACATTCCAGGCCAACTTCCTGTTTGGCGGAGTCAGATACAACCAAGTGAACCTTGTCGTATATGAGAAGTGCAACGACCATACCAAATCTTATGCTCCTCCTAAAATTCCATTCCACCATTCAGGGGCGCTATGGATATCCTAAACCACGACCAAGCCTATTTACTACATACATGCGTATGCCGAATTTAATTCATTTTGAAGCATCACAAATGCCTAAAAAATTAGTCAAATTGCTAAATAAAAGAATAATAATAAACACACCAAAAACAACAGGGATTTGCACCTTCTGTGCAGGCTGCTCTCGGCCTTCCCCTCCGGTTCTCGGGCCCTAATAAATGGAGCAGATCCAGTAGGACCTCACACCATCGGTGCTTGGGCCCTAAATATTCACCAGTGTCTATTAAATTCCCACACTAAAGTAAAACTGTGCCTCAAAACTGACCTTGCTTATTTATGTGCAACACCTCTAGCAGACATCCAACAGAATGTTTTGATGAGAATCTCATCTCAAACATCACATCTCAGATGTAAATTTTTTGAAGGTTGTGCACATTTTACAGAAGCTGTGAGAGAAGATGAGAGAACATCTTGTGTCTAAACAAAGAAAGAAAAAGCAGATGTACCAAGGTTCCTCTTTGCACTTTAAAATAACTTACACAAATATGAATAAGAGCAATAATGTATTTTCTTGATGAAATAGTGACCTGAGACAGCTGTTTTTTTATGCTAATGTTAAAAATGTCTAAAGGTAACTTTTTTGCATATATTAACCTGACCCAAAAAAAACCCACTGTGTATGCTACTTTTTTTAAAGGCCTGATTTGTACATCTGAGTGAAAACTTAGCCCATTGCATTACATTAAGTGCATAATAAGTGCAACCCTCAAAACATTTCATGTGCTCTGGCTATTTATTTAACGACACTGCAATCTGAAGACTTGTCAGTAACTCAATGCAGTTCCTAAGGAACAGTGTTAAGGGAAAAAAGTGACAAAAATTTACAAATATCTCCCTTTCCACCATGAAGTCAAAGTCATTTTATTTGTTATTTGCACAGTATTCCAGAGACAGTTGTACATTAAAATGTTTGTGATGATGCGCTGTAAACTCGCTGAGGCACAGTAACAACAGGAAAGAACACACAAACCTTCTTTGAAAGAAGTGACTAGACAATTCCAATAAAAACATCCATCCATCCATCTATCCATTCATCTTCTATACCGCTTAATCCTTTTCAGGGTTACGGGGAATCCTGGAGCCTATCCCAGGGAGCATCAGGCACAAGGCGGGGTACACCCTGGACAGGGTGCCAATCCAATAAAAACAAACAGAACAAATAGAATAAAATATGGGGATGCTTTTGGATACAATATTGTAGTCATGTTTACACAGTAGTATGTTTTTCATCAAACTCATTCCATATTACAAATTATTTGAACATATTTTTTTTTTCAGAGTAGTACAGTGGTGCAGCAGGTAGCATTGACACCTCACAGCTTTAGGATCCTGAGCAAGCCTGAGCTTTGGTTACTTACTGCATGAAACATTTAGCATGATCTCCCTATATCCACGTAGGTTACCTTTGGGTTCTGCAGTCTCCCAAAACCACCAGTGCTTTGTTAGCTCTAAATTGCCCCTAGGGTGTGTGTGTGTGTGTGTGTGTGTGTGTGTGTGTGTGTGTGTGTGTGTGTGTGTGTGTGTGTGTGTGTGTGTGTGCATACATGGCGTTCCATCCAGGATGCATTCACGCATTGCACCCGGTGTTCCCAGGATAGACTATAAGAATATAGCTCTTCTACAGGTGCATCTCAAAAAATGTGAAAATCATGGAAAAGTTCATTTTTTCCCATAATTTAATTTAAAAAGTGGAACTTTCATTTGTTCTAGATTCAGTATACATAATGGGAAATATTTCAAGCCTTTTTTTTAAAAATCTTGATAATTACATCTTATAGCTCATGGAAATCAAAAATCCAGTATTTCAAAATATTCTAGAATTATTAATATTAAATATTAAAATATTATTTTAATATTAAAGAATTTATAACACATATAGGTAGACACATGGAAAAGTACCTCATGCTCATGGTTAAATATGGTGGTGGCTCATTAATGTTTTGGGGCTGTTTTTCTGCCAGAGGACCTGGACATTTTGTTAGGATACATGGCATCATGGACTATCAAATATCAACAGATTAAATGAAAACCTGACTGCCTCTGCCAGAAAGCTTAAAATGGGCCGTGGTTGGATCTTCCAGCAGAACAATGATTCAAAACATACATCAAAATCAACACAAAAATGATTTACTGACCACAAAATTAAGGCCCTGCCATGGCCATCCCAGTCCCCTGACTTGAAACCCATAGAAAACCAGTGGGGTGAACTGAAGCGGAAAGTCCATCAGCATGAACTTTGAAATGTGAAGGATCTGGAGAGATTCTGTATGGAGGAATGGTCTCAGATCCCTTGCCATGTATTCTCCAACCTCATCAGGCATTATAGGAGAAGACTCAGAGCTGGGGTTGGTAGCACAAAGTATTGACTAAAAGAGTGCCAATAATTGTTACACATATATTTAACAAAGTTTTATTTATTTATTATTATTTTTTTTTCAATAAACCTCTTTTGTTTGCAATTGTTTGATATCCATGAGAGCAGATATTATTATTATTATTATTATAGAGATTATTGTTATATTTTTTTTAACAAAAGATCAAACGGTTAAACAACAAAGACAATTTTTCACAGACTTCTTTGCTCCTATTTACCCAGGGTGACATTATTAGTGGAGGGAACTGTGTGTTATCACTAAGTAAATGTAAAAAAGTTAAACTAGCCAATGTCCCACATAATTAAAAAAAGACAAGTCAATTCGGCCTGGTGGAGGAAGGTGCATACGTGATTTCATGAGATCCTCCATGGATGAGATGGTTTGCTCAGGTATTTCACCCTTCAGTCTTGCGTCAGCGCAGCACTGCGTTAACTTGGGATTTGAGTTTGAGAACTGTGTCCTCAAAATGGATTATATTCTTTGATCGCCTCCTCTGTGGATTACATGGTTAAGCCAAGATTGCAAACTTGATCCAAGCTGCTTTATGTAAGATGTGAAGGGAAAGCAGAGCCGTAGTGTGATCTGAAAGTAATGAGATATTAGCAGCTTGTACTGTGGAAGCTCCTGAAGTTGAGCAAGGCTTACATTCCTATTAAAAGCAGGAAGATGTATACTTTGGTCAGTGCATTTATACATAGACATGAACTAAAGAATATGAAGATTTCCAGAATTATTTAAATGTATTTGTAAATAATTGTGTAATAAAAAATATATGTGCGCTGTGTGAATATATTTCAGCCTTGACAACTCTCAGAGTGAAATTGTGAGCTTTTATATATGGGGATGGAGTGTAAATAGGTTACACTCCCCCCAAAACCAGCGGACGGGCTGTACTGAAATAACCCACGTCCCACACCCCAACGATGCAGATCTGAACGCCAGGACTTGGCCTGCTTTGCCGAATGGCTTAACACTACTGAACTAGTCCTATGTGTTGGTATTACATCTAATGGCCTAGCTGATTATGTGTGCCTGGACTGGGTAACTCAGAACTTATTTATCTGTGACTTAGAGGCTACTTGTACCCAGCTGACGGCTGTGTTTTGGCTATATATATGTGCGGATCATAGTGTGAGTGCATGCCAAGTTAATTTTTTAAAAATAGATAGGCAGTAGAGTGAATAATTTGACTGGGATCGGGATCACTATGGGGCGATAGGGATTTGCACTGCTTAGGCAGAAAATACGTGCTCCTAAACACCCAGGACCACCTGCTAATGTTTAATTTGCATAATTGTGTAGAATTATTTTTTATTTTTTTAATATAAATGTCCAATGACTCATTTATCAGCATGAATAAGCTATTGTCAGTTACTACCAGCACTTATTGTGTATATCATCAGTTATCAGAATTTATCAACATAATGGTCAGGAATCATAAGTATTTCTTTATTTTTTTTTTGGTAATTATCAGCATTTATCAACGTTTGTCAGCAATTATCAACAGTTATCCACGTTTGCCAGCAATTATCAGCAATTATCGGAAGTTAATAGCATTTATCGACAATTGTCAGCAATTATCGGCAGTCATCAGCAATTATCGGCAAGCAGCATTTAGTGGCACTGATAAGAATTATGGGAAGTATCTGAATATATTGCCACTTATCAGCAATTATCGGCATTCACCAGCATTCATATCAGCAGTTCTAGGCATTTATCAGCATTTATTGGAATATTAGCAGTCATCAGCATTTATCAACGTTTGTCAGCAATTATCAGCATTTATTGGCATTTGTCTGCAGTTATAGACAATTAATGGGTGTCAGTAATTATCAGCAACCTTGATAATCAGTGTTCATCAGCCATTAGAGACATACATAAGCATTTACCAGTGATGATCAATGTTTATCGTCCATTATCAGCGTATGTCAGCACTTAACAGTGGTGATCAAGGTTTATCAGCCATTATCGCATGTATCGTGTTTGACCGTTGTCAGGGTTTATTATAAGCGATTATGAGCATTAATCCGCAGTTATAGCTTCCTGAGCCATTATCCTTGTATAGCAATGGGAATCTACTAGCAATGTGTTTGTTGACGTGATCTGCATCTACCAGCAATGAATTAAATACATCAGCGTTAACCGGCAATCATCTGTGGGGAGGCAGGGACGTGCTGCAGCGCCGCTTGCGAATGGAGCGCGGAGTTGGAGAAGGTGAGCGATGTCAGACTGCATGAACATGATCCCCGCTGGAAGCCATGTCACACTGTAGGATCTCAGTTGTCATTAATGTCAGACTGTACAACAGTCTAGACGTGAAATACGGACACACTCAAGAAAACTTGTAAGGAGAACGAGAAGCCACACTACAGGACTATGCATCAAATCTTCTGACACTGCCAGAATTTAATCAGAGGAAAAGTTTTATCGCAACGACCATTAATCGGCTGTTGGGGAACATGTCAAACTAGCGATCAAAGACTAGAGATTTTGGCCAGGGATTATAGGAATCTTTTAGGATTCTCAAAAATTGTCTAAGACAACCTAATCATGGCCAAAATCGTACAGTGTGAACCCGGCTTAAGACAGCATTTACCAGCCACTATAGATGTTTATAACCTATTATCGTTGTCGTGTGTATTAGCTTTTATTGGTAGTTGCGGAGTTTATCAGCCATTTTTAGCTTCGAAAGCCATTATAAGCATTTGCCAGCTGTAATCAGTTTTTTAAATTCACATTTATGGAATTTTTACCAGCCATAAGCGATACAAAATTTAGTAGTGCTTAGGCGGTAAGTTAGTCGGGATTATAAAGCCTTACATGGGCAGAGAAACATAGCTGATAGGCTGTTGCACGGCATTGAGGGAGCCAATCAGTACTCAGACCGAGTTTCATGACTGAACTGGGTATTTCAGACAATATTATTTCAGAGGAATTTGCACATTCTCCTCCTGTTTCAGGGTTTCCTCTGGGTACACCAGTTTCCTCCCCCAGTACAAAGACATGCGTTGTAGGTTGACTGGCATTTCCAAATTGTCCATATTGTGTCAATGTTTGTATGTGCAATGGATTGGCACCCCGTCCATGGTGTCCCCTGCTTTATGCCTCGAGTTCCCTGAGATAGGCTCCAGGCTTCCCCCACGACCCCCCACCTGTGTAGGATAAGTGATATGGAAAATGGATGGATTGATTATAATGAAGTATAAAAAAATCAGTAAATAGCAGAGCAAGAAAGTGAGAGAAAAGGAGAGTGATTATAAAAAATGCTTTAATTCCTTTGCATCTTGTGGGACATGAGCACTGTAGGTGATTAAGTGGTTTATAAGTGGTTGGGGTCCAGATAACTACTTCCTGTTGTGATTTTAGGTACTTTCTGCTTGAAAAATATGATAATATTTTACGTTAACAGAACAACATGGATATAAAATCTCTACTCTTAAAATCTCTGCACTTTAACTTCTTAGCTATTGTTTTATTTCACATTTGTTTACAGAGCCACAATCCTTACGTACTCTTACAGAAAATCACATAATGCTCATTTCAGACATAGCATTTCCTTACAATGTTACATTTGAGGAAAGAAAATAAATTCCACTTGGTTTGAACGTTGTACTTTGCACTATTATATATAACATGTTTTTCGCTGTCTGAATCTATGGTATTTTTCCTCATAAGTGGATGAAAACATCCACAAAACCTTAATGTGCATAAAAATAAGGACTTTGCTATTGAGTTTTACACTCTCTAGGCTCCTGGATGTATTGCTGTCAGTGATGCATCATTAAATTCTCTGTATGACATCTTAGCACTGTGAGAGATATGCGTGGTTTACAACTACATCTGCAGCACCCATAACCTTGAGTCTGGTCCAATTTAATGCACATACACTATTATACATCATTTTTCATTCCCTACCAAGGTTCCTACTTAAAGTCCTATATGATAGCTTTAAGAGTGCTTTAGTTTGAGAACACCAGTGAAAATTCTTTTTTTGCATTCTTTTCTAATTTAATGCAACAATTTTAATTACAAATTGCATTATTGAAACCAACTCGAGTGAAAAGTAGAATGTTTGAAATATTCACATGAATTTCAGAGTTTCTTAGTATTTGGTATGTGTTCTTTTTGCTTTAATCACAGTGTGTACTCGAGCTGGCATAGACTCCACTGGTTTGTGCAAAACCTTATGATGCAATTTTAGACTTTCTTCTGGATACTTGCTTCCATAGAAGAGACTAGGTATGAAGAAAATCTGGCCTTTTGTACAAAGCAGTTTACATGGTCAATATCACTTACACTTTAATAGAGACCTAGAAATAGTGCAACATCTTGAATATTAAATATTCAAGATATTAAACATTTACTTTCTTTGTTTTAAAAATGTAAAAAAAATCTAAAAACTGCTGTTTATTTCCCATTTTAAAGGAACAACAGATTTTCTATGTGGTATCTATGACAAGTTACATACAAATATGGATGATACATTTGTATTCTAACATTGCATCACAAATTGCAAATTGGATCAGTGACATCAAAACTACGTACTTTCACTTTTTTTGTTTGCTCTGTATTGTATAACTGTACTTAACTCTTTTTACCATAGGCCAAATTTTTTTTATTTCTATCTATTTTGTGGTGCCCGTGTTTGCCATTGAATTTGTTTGAGATGTCACACTTCACAGTAATGGTTAATGGCTCATATGAAAATAGAATTTATGAATTTTCAGTTTCTCATACTTATTTTTTTTTTTATACCTAGCCTACTAGGCTTAAATGTTATAATTGTTTTGTGCCAGTTGAATACAGCGTTTTACTATCAAAAAGATTTAGTTTGTGTTGTCCATTTTATCTCTGTATCAATGTTATTCTGGTTTTCCAGCACGGGGTTCACAATCAGTTGATACTGACTGAAAATGTCCAATAATTTGATTTCCATTCTGCTGGAGGAATGAAACACCAGTGTACTGTGAGAAATGGTTAAAGTTAATTAGCTATTTAGCTCCAATTTCAATAGTAATGTTGGATAACTACTATACTGTGTTAACCAATTTCAATAGCAAGTTAGCTTGTTTTTTTATTATTATTATTATTTGGAAAGATTTTTGGCATACAATGTTTTACACATTCATACACATTCAAGAAGTACAAATGACCTCCCCCCCAAAGTATTAGCTACCATGTGCATATGATATTCATGTTTACAGAGTTAAATTGCAGCTATACCCGGGGTTTTTGTTACCGCCAACCCTCACTGGAAGACTACCTTACCCATCATTTCCCATCAGAACTACAGCAAACTACGGCAACTGAATAGCTCAAAATACACAGCACGTGTTTCTCTCGTGGTGACAGAGTCTGCGTTCCAAATGGTATAAATCACCCTCCAAACGGCACTTTGAAGGGAGAGTAAACAAGCTAGTCATGCTGTAAGATTGCTTTAAACTGAATTTCCAATAAAAATGACTTAAAAATAGAGTTCAGAGTGACCATTATTAGCAGTTTGAAAGTAATATTTTTTTGATTGTGTATAAAAATTAAATTAATGATTTGATTAAAATGCTTAATGCTTTATTAGACAATTTTGAATAAATGAAAAAGGCATTCTGCAGAATGTCTGTCATTCAGTAATTTTAATATTTCAAAAATGATTTAGCCTCATACACTGTTAATTACAATAACTCACTGAAAGAGCTACTGCTAAAAATAGAACAAAGACTTGAGATCTCAGAGACTTGAGACTTGACTTGGACTCCACCTCAAAGTCTTGAGACGTGACTTGGACTTGGGCCTCAGGGACTAATGAACTTGTCTGACCCATTCCCACAGCGTTAAGCTCACACAACCTTGAGTTCCCTTTGAAAGGGCATGTTTAGGATACACATGTAACCCTGTTCCTTGAGAAGAGTACAAGATGTTCCGTAGCTTTGTCATACTGGGGTATGCTTGTAATTGCTTCTTCCCTTCAGGCAAAGAGAAGCTGATGACGTGGTTGAAAGGTGCAATTTTATTGTCATGTGACGCACCAGATGCCAACTTACCTGACCATGTCATGCCAGTAAATTGGCATGATTTTGCATAGACTTCAGATACCGGTCATGCGTGGAGGCATTCTCACAGCGTTAAGCTCACTCAACACCTTGTTTCCTTCTCAGAGAGCAGGGTTACACCCAGATGTTTCTAGAAGAAGGTTCCCTTCTGAGTCAGGTTCCTGTCAAGGTTTCTTCCTCATATCGTCTCAGAGTTTTTCCTTGCCACCATTGCCTCTGGTTTGTCCATTATGGATCTACATATACATCAAGATTTCTGTAAGCATGCTTTGTGACAATGTCTACTGTTAAAAGTGATATACAATAAAACAGAATTGGATCAAATGAATGCTAGCTAACATTAGTATAACTATTATATTGTAATATAAAAACCAGATGCCAAATTCCTTAAGTAAACCTTAACCTTAAGCTAAGCAGGCTTGTAAGCAAATTAGCTAGATTATCTATTCTATTAGAAAAAGCAGCAATCTAGTGCTGTTTACCTGTGTACAAATAATGTGTAAACTTTCCTTTCCTTCTGTTTAATATAATATCATTAAAAAAAAAATCATTATGCTCATGAAGGCCATGGTGATCATACTGTGTGCTATGTAGTGGTTGCCACCATTAAGCTTTGCATTTTTAACTCTTAACATGTATAGTGTTGGACTAATAAATGCAGTGTTTATATAAGTCTAGTTGAACTAAAAATTGACATTATAGAAGATAATTCAACTTGAGATTTTCCTATATTTTGTATAGTACAACAAACTCCATTCTGTTGCAAGCACTGAGATCAGCAAAACACAGGATTCACATTATTTTCTTTCACAAAAAGCTCCAGGAAATCTTCATGGTGTCATAATTCAAATAATGTTTCCTTCCTATTTTTATTTCCTTAATCTTCCTGCTTATGTAGATTACATGTCTCAGTTACCGGAAAAAATCAGGCCAGACTTCATCTGCTTTCCTTTTGTGAAGATTGTTTATTACATCCTTACAAACCAATGTGACTGATGGAGTTTTGAATTGGAGCTGAGAGAAGCTAATAAACTGTGTGTCTCAGCAGGAGCTCTTAAAAATGCCCCCAGGGTAGGAAATGCCAAGCTAGAAAAATATGACTGAACAATATATGAGACCAACCTGGTTAGTGAAATTAGTGTTATCTTTATTTGGAAGATATGTTGTGTGAAAAGCAAGAAAATATTATAAAATGTCATTTTGTTAAACATGAATGGAAAGCATAAAAAATGAAAAACAAAAATAAAGAATAATAAATAATCAAGGAACCAAAAAATTATGTCATACTTTATGAACAGTATATATAGCAAATCAAACATTAGTTATGGTTATAGTTATGGTATTAATAGCAGTATGCCTAATCCAATATGTATAACTGAGACTGTTCTTCTCATTGTGACTCAGAAAGAAGTAGGAAACACAACGCTTAAAAAATATACAATATATCTCCATTATATAAGCATGGTAACAAATTCAAATGGATTGGCAGGCCAGAGAGTCTCCCACACTCACCACACTTTTTAATGCCCCAGCCTTTAGATCAAAGTCCTGTTTTATCGCTGGCAGCCAGATGGTTGAGCTGAGGAAGTGGAGATGAGGCCATCGGACAGGACAAATGGTTGCATTTCTCCACCCTGAGATATGAGGAAAATTTTCATCACTCTTGTCACTTTGAATAAACCTGCAGTGTTGAGCAAGTGATAGATATCGTCTCTACAGCATAGCAGATGTGATTTCTGACCTTGCTAGCTATTTAAAGTACCTGTCTATATTCCTGACATTGCTCTTAGACATATGCCAATTTCTTGAATGTCACGGCACATCTTTGTGCCTAATAAGTTACCTAAATGGAGGCTGGGGATTTTGCAGAATTAAAAAAAAAAAGCCATACTGAGGCATCAGTAGAATGAGAGGCAGTTATCCTTCTATGAAGGGTATTTTGAGTAATTCAGTGACATGCGGGCAACAAACCACTAATTACACAACTCGTTCCCTAGAATTAGGTGTTCATCAAAGTAGCTTTCTGAGGAATCTGAAGTGTTTTGCCTATTTTTAAAAAAAATAATTACAAATAATGACAACCTGCCATTCACCTGTCAGCTATTCCATATTGTCCATACAGCTCAGTGCTGTTTCTGATATTCTGTATTTTTATAGCCAAGAACACATTTAAATAAATAAAAAATTAAACATCCATCCAATCCTGCGGAAAATCCTAATTATCTCTTACCTACACTCTAATGGCATAGCACAGCTTCAAACAAATGCTTTACCACACCAAACGCATATCTAAGATTGTAGAAAGTGGTGGAAAAGCTTTATATGGAAAGACCCTACATTCAAAGTGTAGCAGTGTGAGAAGCATAAAGCATATTTTTCATGAACTGTTTTTGGAGTATGTGCTACTCCAAATATAACTGTCAAAATGTCAACAGTGAAGACATGATATGCCCAAATGCCTTTTTTTTATCCACAGTATGCCATATGCACAGCTTTCATAAGTCTGAGAATATGGGCACATATATATCATGCATTATGAAAGCATTCATCCAGCTCACAGACCTGTCACTGAGTAGTATGTGTGTGAATTCATTATTTACCCATCTTGAAATGTTTGAAATTCTCCATAGAGGCAGGCTAGCAATATAGGAGACTGAATGAGCAGATTACTTAATGCAGCATCATATGACTTTTATTATGAAATAAACCCACAAATAATCTGTGGCTAAAAGGATTTCAAATGAAATGAACCAGGATGAGAGTCCCATATGTCACTGTGGCACAACGATAATTGTAAAATGATCAAAAAATTCATTTCAGCTGGCTGTGTGCAAACTGATACAATGTCAGTGAGATCCACCTTGCAGTGGGAGAGTGTGGTGCAATACAGAATATAAAACTAATATTAAAACTCCATTAACTAAAAGTGGATGGAGTAAACTGACAAATTTTGATGGTTTGTTGCCATCTTCTGCATGGAATGCTGCTGTGCTTACAGTTATGAGAGCTCACACATGTCTTTCCTTGTGGAGAATGACTTTGTTTAGTGTATGGATAGAGAAGAGGCAGGGATTCAGGTTTTTTTGCTCTCCAATGCAATCCTGATAAGGAGAAAGCACTTACTGAAAGTGAATGAATGAAAGAGTGAATTATGTACATAACACCAACCAAAGTATAATAAAATGGATTAAACGTATTTCTATCCATTACAGTTGCTGAAATCAGCATCTGCTAACAGAGAAATTACTTAGCCTGTAGCTAAACAATAATTGGAACATCATAAAAATGGCCACTTCACATACAACACCAGGAGTTTCACCCCCCCATTGGATATTTCATTTCATGTTATGATACACACATGGCTTTCAGTTTTCTAATTTATCATTTATGTATTTTTTTTTATGTCCAACCTGTCAACTGAAAAGTATCACCATTAATATCATAATATCTAATGATAGAACAGGTTTTTGAAATACTTGCTTTTGTTTCTATCAGAAATGTACAATTTCATTAGAAATGACTGGGCAGACCTTAAGCTTTCAGAACTCATTATTTTTTGGTTTGCCATTAAAATAATATTGAAATGTCTTATGATTGTTTCTAGCAAAGATGCACTATAAACAAGTGTATAATATGTCTTTGCTGGAGCATTAAGATTTTCCTAAACCAGTTCCAGTATGGCAATGCCCCTGTGCACAAAACAAGGTCCATAAGACAGGGTTTGCTAAGGTTTTGGTGGAAGAACTTGAGTGGCCTGCACAGAGCCCTGACCTCAACCCCTCTGAACACCTTTGGGATGAACTGGAATGTTGTCTGCGCCTCAGACCTCCTCATTTAACATCAGTGCCTGACCTCTAATGCTCTTGTGGCATTATGAGCACAAATCCTCACATCCATGTGCTCCATTAAGTTTGAATTGATCACCCCTTTGCTCTTATAATAACCCTCACTTCTCTACGAAGCATTTCCACTAGATTTTGGAGCATGGCTGTGGGGATTTATTTATTCAGCCACAAGTATAATACAGTATACAAGGAATTGTTGGAGACTCTCTGTTCAGTGTGATCTACAGTATGTGCAACATTTGAGTTGTTGCCTATTTTTGTTGGACCTGCCCTACAAACACTGTCATGCTGATTTGATGATGGGTACTGCATGAATCTGTCATCTCTGAATCCCCAGCTAGCCTCTCCGTCTCTTTCTCTTTCCCTCTCTCATTCTTTCTCTCTTTCTCCACAGGGAAGTGACTCACAGCTAAAAGGAAAGAAATACATACTCAAAGCAGGATGGCTCTAAAGTCTGATGTTGTCTGAGATCTGCTATGCTTCCAGAATCAAAGATGCAATCAAAGAAATGATGAAGGTTAGTGAACCAGATGAGGATCAGATCAGAGTAGCAATTTGCATTCGGAATATCTAAATAATATTCTGCTGCCTTTGTAATACATTGGGGGGGGGTGTCACTTTGGGTATCTATTATTGCTTAGGCTGCAATTATTATTATTATGATTATTATTATTATTATGATTATTATTATTACAAAAGATTTTGTTATTGTGGACCTTCTTAGACTGAAATTAGACTGAAAACATACTTTGATTTGATATGATTTGTTAAGCACTATAGCCAAGTGCTCTTCACAGTACTGCATGCAAACACAATATTGAGAGGGGGGTGGGAGAGAGAGAGAGAGGGAAACCTTTTCTCTATTGTTCAAAATATTGATGCCTTACAGCTATAAGCTCTAAAATAATGACTTTATAAACTCTCATAAACTTTGACAAAGTGATTCTGGGTACTTTTTCAGACAGAATTTCCCACTGCTGCTGATTAAAAGGATGTTTCCTAAACAATGTTGCTCTAGAAGGCACAAATAAGATGGAGTGAATGTGTCGTTTGCGCACCACAATCATTAGCTTCCATAAGTGCAGAGCAAAAGGGTGATATAATCATTTTTTTTTACAGTCCCAAAAGCTGCATATTCCCTGTGTGCATGATTAAGGTAAGTCCTAAATTCACCATGAGTTTATCATCCACGAAGTCACCACCGTATTTATCCACTTTTGCAACATATGGTATAGCTTTCATATCATTAGTGTGTCTTCATCTTAGTGTTGACAAACTCTGTAGCCCTTTTCATACTCTTAATTTTACAAAATAATTATTAGAGAAGGGCTAAGTGTGAATGCAAGCCAAGGATATTGATGAGGAAATCTATCAGAATGAGAGAATTAGGGCTAACTTATGGACAGAGGGGAATACCAGGAAAGACCATGTGGACATTTTGAGAACTTATCCTATGACACACTGACACATTTTAAAGACTTAAAACATTAGTGCAAAGAAGAATCACTGAGAGGAAAAGCTGAGCATTAACAAAAATGAAAAAGAAAAAATGCCTGGAATGTAGAGTGATTCAGAGTCAGTGACGCAAGTAGAGAGAAGATAAGAATAAACACATACGAGTGTTTGAAATGTATTAAATGTAAATTCCACCAATACCACTAATGGTATATCACATGCTGTTCATGTCAAATATGACGTGTTGTGTGCATCGAATTAAAGTACAGTTTGAAAACTGCATGTTGGAATGACATTGGAAAGTCAATACACAAAACCTTACATATACAATATCCGTATTACAAATGGAGGTATTTTAACACAGGTGTTCATGTTGCACATCATAAAAGACAATCTTAGCATCCGTTCATTTTAATTATAGGAGAAAACTGGTTAATTTTTAGCTTTTTTACGCTATTTTCATCTTCCTTGTTTAAAATCTCGTTTTGTCACACTTCACAGGCAGTGACATGGCAATGTACTATAGTACTTCGATGACGTGTCGGTGTCTCATAATTATTCATGAGCCTGCGTGTTCTTATCTAATGAGAAGATGCTGTCTCTTAATTATTCAGGACAGCACATGGTGCTTTCCTACAGATGTAGTAGATGAGAGAGGTGTTCAAATGGGGCGGAAGTGTTTGTTTCAGTGGTGTAAGAGTTCGAGTGTGTTTATTCTGGAGAGCTATGAGAATTGGAGAAAGGTGGACTTCAGACTTTCTCATGAAAGCAGCTTGCGTCTACACAATGATGCGCTACTCAGTCCTGAGGACTTTTCCATACCTTTAAATGAGATATGTGTCTTAAATTTTAACCATAACAGTTTTCTTGCCTTTTTAGCTAATTAAACTGCTTAAAGCTCCACACGCCATCGTATACAAAACTATACAATGAGAGTCTGCGTTGAAGTCAAGAACCTTCACCTTTTTATTCGTGAAAATCTCGAGCCTATTCAAGCCACTCCTCCCATCTGCGCTTCCTCTGGCTTGAGGAAAACAATCTAATAAAGTACATTATAAAAACTGTACATAGAATATATAATATATCATATATATAATATTAAAGCTCCATGGGCCATGATGTATAAAATAATACAACGTCCATGTTGAAGGGAAGAGCTTTCGCCTTTTTTATTTGTGAAAAGCTTGGGCCTATTAGCTAACTACCATTCTGACACTTCTCCCATCCGCGCTGCCTACAGTTTTATTTTATGTTTTCTTACATAGTCACGACAATGGCTACTGGTTCAAATAAACAGGGCAGAGGACCTGCATTGCTATCTATTGTGTCTCTATTTAGCCCTGGTGAGTCAGGAGGAGAAAAGTGCTCTGCCTCATCTGCAAACTTTTTGTCACTATGCATCTTAATTTTGAGTGTTCTGAAGGCTCACCCCCCTCTTCCTCTCCTGCCTTTCCCTGCCACGCCCACTCCCCCCCCCCCCTTCTTCACACAGCCAACCATGCCCATTTAAACTGCATTTTTCAAAAACATTGAGAGGTAGACTTGAGCTGAAAGAGGGAGGTTTCATGACCCTTTAAATTAACTATTAGACAGTTTTCGCCAGAACACAAAATGCCATATGCACCACTCTCACACTTTATGTGACCTACCTGCTTTTTTGCTAGTTTTTTTTTTTTTTTTTTCCATCTGTTGCAAATAATACTTGAAAGCAAAAACATGCTTGAGGAGAAAAATGATGTGTCAGGGCCCTTCTGTTGAGGCTTTTGAGGAACAAAGCAGTTTTAATTTCACTGTCCCTGAATAGCAATTTCATGTTTAGACAGCTTGCAGACAGCTTTTGTCTGTACAGATAAGATTCACAATAGAAAGTATTTTATAGTTCAAAGTTTTCTTTAGACTAATTAGAACTATGTGTTTAATAGATATTAGTCATGTACTAGAAGTAGAATGTTTTTTTTAACTTGCTGCTTTAAGTAAAATTATACCACTATGCAGTTGAATTCACAAATAAGAAGGTGCGCAGTAATTTTTTGAAACTATTCGGCTTTGATAGTAGTTCCAGTGTCACGTGAAGGAACGGGCAGACAGATGCAAATGCAGGTAAATATGTTTATTAAGATCCAGGCAGACAAATCCAAAACATGGGCAAAAATCTGAATAAAAAAACAGGCAAAAGGTTGGGCGATCAGCAAACAGGATGTCAAAGGCAAGACTATCTCAATAAACACTGGGCAAAAGGAGGTCAATAACAAACATGAGCAGAGAGATAAACAGGCTTGGTATAATCAGAAACATGAGGAATGGAGTGTATACTTTGCAATGTGTCAGTGAATTGAAAGTCCTTTTAAACTGTGGCTGTGACCATGCTGCGAATTGGATGCAGGTGTGCGTGATTAGAATGAGTCAATTCAATTCAATTCAATTTTATTTGTATAGCGCTTTTTACAATAGACATGGTCTCAAAGCAGCTTTACAGAAATATCAAAATGGTATACAGATATTAAAGGTGCGAATTTATCCCAACTGAGCAGGCCACTGAGTGGCGATGGTGGCAAGGAAAAACTCCCTAAGATGTTTTAAGAAGAAGAAACCTTGAGAGGTACCAGACTCAGAAGGGAACCCATCCTCATCTGGGTAACAACAGATAATGTGAAAAAGTTCATTATTGACTTATATGAAGTCTGTATGGCCTTAGAAGCAGCCATAGTCCCAGCAGTCTGCAATTGGAGAAGATTTGATCTCCACCCAGAGGCAGAAAGGATCTAGATCTCTAGTATGTCCATAAAATGTGTCAATGCGTGAGTGTTAGTGTTCTGATACAACTATGATGGCCATATTTGTAGGCCGCAGTGCAAGATGGGAAGGGGAGTTTATGGCATAAGTAGACCTAACAGAGTTAGAGCCCATTTGACCTGTCCACTGTACTGAGGATGGTAACCTGAAGTGACACTGACTGTGATGCCTAGTTTTTCCATAAAACTGTCCTACATGCTGGATGCAAACTGGGGGCCTTGGTCACGTGCTATAATCATCTGGAATCGCGAAATATCTGATTACATGGTTAAAGAGTAATTCTGCTGTGGCAAACGTTGAAGGCAGACCTTGAAGAGGTATGAGGCGTATATGTGACTAATAGAATGGTTGTTTGATTTTGGGAATCAGGGAGATCAGTTAGAAAGTCAATGGCCAGATGAGATCAGGAGCGTTGAGGTGTGGATAGTGGTAAGAGCTTGCCAGCAAGAGTGTTCTGGGTACCTTGCTTTGGGCACAAACACTTCATTATGTGATGGCCCATTATACATTCTTGATCATGTTTGACCAACAGTGCTTTCCTGTCAGTAGGTGAAAAGTTCTGTGGATTCCTGGGTGGCCAGTAGCTACTAAAGTGTGTGTACAAATTATGAGTCTGTTTCTAAATTGGGTCGGTACAAAGAGTCTGTTTGGAGGACATGATTGAGGTATCTGGTGTCTGGGGGAGAAGGTGATGGATTGATCCAGTTCCCATTCAATGATCATGATCAGGTTCTGATGCGTGAATATGTGATAATGCGTCAGCTTTGATATTTTTGGAGCCTGGGCATTATGATAGTGTGAACTAAAACTGGTTGATGAATAGTGACCATCGTGCTTGTCAGGGGTTGAGGCGTTTGGCAGAACGAAGATACTCTAGGTTCTTGTGATCGGTCAGGATGGGTAATGGATACTGGGCCCCTCAAGCCAATGGCACCACTTCGCTAGTGCTAGTTTTACAGCGAATAGTTTGTGATCTCCAATACTATAGTTCCTTTCTGCTATTTTTTAATTATCTGGGGATAATTTCTTGGAGTAGAATGCCACCGGGTGCATCTTGGGTCTTTCTCCAAATTTCTGAGACAGGATGGTGGCCCCTCCTGTTTTGGAGGGGTCCAACTTTACTATGAAAAGCTTGGTTGGATCTGGATGCTTTAAGATGGGAGCTGAGGTAAAAGCATTCTTGAGATGGGTGAGGGCCTGGTCTGCAGCTGAGTACCATGCCAGTCTCTTGGAGCCCCCCTTTAGTAACAACATCAAGGGGTGTGCTATGGAGCTGAAGCCTCAGATTAATCAGCGGTAGATGTTTGCAAAGCCAAGAAAGTGTGCAAAGCCAAGACTGTAGGCCAACTGACCATGGTGTCCACTTTGCTCTGATCCATGGCTACTCCACCAGGGGTAATGATGTAGCCAGGAAATGCTATGGTTCTCTGATGAAATTCACACTTTTCCCCTTTAAAGTAGAGTTGATGTTGCAGGAGGCATTGGAGGACTTGGCGAACATGGCTGACACAACTTTCCAGGGACAGTTAAATAATTAGGATGTTGTTAATATAGGCAATGATTAATTTACCCATAATATCTCTGAAGACATCATTAATGAGGCGTTGGAAGACTGTGGGGGCACTGCAGAGCCCATATGGCATTACCAGGTACTCGTAGTAACCAGCAGTCATGCTGAAGGCAGTCTTCCACTAGTCCCCCTGTCTGATGCATACTAGATTGTACGCACTATGTAGATCAAGCTTGGTGAATATTTTGGCTTCTTGTAGTTGTTTTAGAGTGGCAGGAACTAAAGGCAGTGGGTAGCAATACTTTACAATGCATTGGTTCAAACCCTGGTAATCAATGCAAGGTCTGAATCCATCTCCCTGTTTCTCCGTGAAGAAGAAGCCTGTAGAAACTGGAGAAGTAGAGGGTCTTATGTATCTTTGCTGCAGTGCTTCTTGTATGTACTCTTCCATGGCTTGTTGTTCTGTGAGGGAAAGGGGGTAAGTTCAACTGTGAGGAGGCATGGATCCTGGGAGCAGATCAATGGTGAAATCGTAGGGTCTGTGGGGAGGTAACCCGCAGGCTTTGGTCTTGTTGAAGACTGTGCTTAGATCCAGCTATGGTCCAGAATTTGAGCACATATTCAGAGACACGCTGCTTCCCCTGCGCACAGGTTAACAGTTTTTCACATGCCTCTTTACCATAGGGAGGATGGACAAACAAGCACTGAAAAAAGTTCAATGAAGTGTGGGAGAGAAGACACTGGTTCGCCTCCATGCATATACACAGCTGATGCCATGTTAAAGCCTTCCCCATAAGCATATTAATAAAATAGGACACTTTTCCCTCAAAGCTGTTGAAATACATGGAACACTGGAAAAAGGCAAAAAGCTTCAGCATTGGAAAACTTCACCAGAGAAATTTTCCAGTGGCAGTATAGGTGGAAGATAGGGCTGGGGTGGTGGCCATGGTGGTGCACTGTTGGAAATGGCTTGGGAGAGGACGGAAACCTTTGCGTCGATCTCCATGAGGAGTTGCTGTTGTTGTCTCATAATCCGGCCATGAGCCGTGACCACCTGCCGTCAGCTCGGCTTTCCTGCTTCATCCATTGTAGCACCAAAGTATTCTGTCACGTGAAGGAACAGGCAGACAGATGCAAATGCAAGTAAAGATGTTTATTAAGATCCAGGCAAACAAATCCAAAACTTGTGCAAAAATCAGAATCAAGAAACAGGCAAAAGGTTGCACGACCAGCAAACAGGATATCAAAGGCAAGACAGTCTCAAAAATACAAGGCAAAAGTACGTCAATAACATAAACAGGAGCAGAGAGATAAACAGGCTTGGTATAGTCACAAACATGAGGAACGGCGTGTATACTTCACAATGTGTGAGGGAATTGAAAGTCCTTTTAAACTGTGGCTGTGATCGTGCTGTGAATTGGATGCAGGTGTGCATGATTAGAATTTGAAGGTGAGAGTGAATGTGTCAATGCGTGAGTGTTCTGGGAATTACAGTCCATGACGGCCATGTTTGTAAGACGCAGTGCAGGATGGGAAATAGTGTTTGTGGCATGAGTAGACCTAACATCCAGCTGTAGCATAAACAATAGGTTTAGATGAATGTGGTAGTTCTAATGTTATAATTTCTAAAGTAACAGCTAATTCACAGGGAATTGTATGGTGGACACATGACATGGTCTAAGCAGATTTTAGAAAAAAAAACAGTGTTGTTCTTTAACAAAGAAAAACATATAATCATTGATATGTTAAAGAGTTCTGTTAGGAGATTTATGTAACATTTATGGAAGGAGTCTCCAATGCCTGTCAAGCTACACATACTATTCCTGAGATGCCAGTCATCTTGACCCCTTCTTCTCTCTGGACCTGCTTCTGGTTGGAGTTCTCATCACTTGGAAACCACTTTCTGCTGCTGGGTTGGCCCCACTTGGACATTCTGAAGTACACGTAGAAACCATGAAGATGGCTGTGGACTGCAATTGATAACAGATTTGCTATGATGGCTTAGGACTACAATTGCCATGAACAGTTTAGTACAGTTGATAACTTCAACAAAATAGACTTCATGTGAAAACTAATTCATTTCCTGGTTACACAATGGCACTTTTTGCTTATATAGCCCACGGTTATAGAAGGGAATTAATTATAATTGCACTATCCGGTGTCACCCAGATGAGGATGGGTTTCCTTTTGAGCCTGGTTTCTTTCAAGTTTTTTTTCCTCATTTCATCTCAGGGACTTTTTGCTGACTTCCCTCACCTCTGGCGTGCTCATTAGGGATACATTTATAAATTTAAATTTTATATCTGGAACATATATATTTCTGTAAAGCTGCTTTGTGACAATGTCCATTGCTAAAAGCACTGTACACATAAAATTTAATTGAACTTAATTATTAACTTCAACAGAGCGATAAAAAGACAGGGTGGTGAGGGACAATTTATTGCTGCTATAAAGTAGGAGACAACAGTGCCTTGTTTTATGGACATTACACAACATTAAATGTTACTATAAATGGGGAAAAAGCCAACCCAGTCTCATAGAACTGTGGTATTTGCAGCACCTTCTACGTTGCATGTCAACAATTTGGTACAAACATCTGTTGCATAGCAACAGATGCTGGCTTTTTGACCTGACTCTGATAACAGCTTTGATAGTCCTTTTCCTCTTTTGCCCGGAGAACACGACGACATTTTGTCCAAAAACTATTTAAATGTTGACTTGTCAGACCAAAAAAAAAAAATGACTCCAAAGTGCTACTGTTCATCTCAGATGAGACTGAACCCAGAGAAGTTGGTGGCGCTTCTGGACAGTGTTGATATATGGCTTCTACTTTGCATAGTGTAAAGCCTTAACTTGCATCTGTGGATACAGCGGTGAATAGTTTTGACTGACAAAGGTTTACCAAAGTATTCCTGAGCCCATATCAGGATATCTATTACAGTCTTATGACGGTTTTTAAGACAGTGACGTCTGAAGGATCGGAAATCACACACATTCAGAAGTGGTTTTTGGCCTTGCACTCACACCGAGATTTGATCGGATTCCTTGAATCTTTTCATTATATTGTGCACTGTGAAATGCCCAAAATCCTACAGATTTGTCTTTGGGGAAAGTTGTTCTCAAAGTGTTGGATTATTCGCTGACATATCAGTTGGCAGATTGACGATCCTCGACTCATCCTTGCTCTTGAAGGTCTAGGCCTTTTTTTGAGGCTCTTTATATACTATGATTAGATGATTGGATGGGGCAGTGGTGACTTGGCGGTTAAGGCTCTGGGTTACTGATCAAAAGGTCAGGGGTTCAAGCCCCAGCTCTGCCAAGCTGCCACTATTGGGCCCTTGAGCAAGGCCCTTAACCCTCTCTGCTCCAGGGGTGCTGTATCATGGCTGACCCTGTGCTCTGACCCAACAATCTAAAATGCTGGGATATGTGGAAAAAAAAAGAATTTCACTGTGCTGCAATGTATATGTAACCAATAAAGGCTCATTATCAATGAGTTACTCATTATTGCCTCACCTGTCTCACATCACCTTCTTATTTCAACTTGTCATATCACTATTAGTCCTAAATTGCCCCTGTCCCAACTTTTTTGGAATGTGTTGCATGCATCAATTTCAAAGTAAACGTGTATCTTCAAAAAACTATGCAGTTGATTAGGTAAAACATCAAATACCTTGCGTTATAAGTTTTTTTTTTTTTCTTTAAATACAAGTCAAAGTACAATTACAAATCACTCCTCTTTGTTTTTATTAGCATTTTCCATAGAGTCCCAACAGTAGGAATTGGGGTTGTAAAATGGTTGTAAAAAGCATTAATAAATTATACATTTTAATCTTTGGCAAATAACTGTGGTATGACAAATTCGAGTTGTGTTGTTTATATGAAAACAATACACTTTTCATTTGAAGGTGTTAGCATAGCTATTACATCACCCCAGTGTATTATTTTCAAGTAAAACAGCATAACCCATCATGTTTTATTCCTTACATATGTACTGTATACCACATGCAAAGTGCAAAGCACTATAAATATCACTAACATCAAAATAGGTATATATTTTATTTATACTCTAGTACATCTAAAAAAAAAAAAAACAACAACAAAAAAAAACAATACCAGATCAAAGCTTCAGATATGAGCTGTTACTCTGACAATTCGGTTTTGGTAACTAAACTGTTCACTAGTGTGAATCCTCTTAGATATAAACAACGCTGAACATAGTTTGTAGAGCAATGTCATGTGGGAAAACTGATAGAGTGGTGAAAGTGGGCTCCCAGCACTGAGAATTAGTCTAATTGATCACTATTGTTTCTCTTGCAGCCACTGTTCAGCTGATAGACATCACTTTGGGTAAATGGTAACTGGGTTTGCAGGCAACCTGAATCTGGACACTTTAAGGGGAAAAATTTCCTACTGCGTACTGTACCTTCAGCTTCTATGATTTTCTAAAACAGATTACATTGAATTGGATTATTGTAGTAGCTTTTATGAGACAGAGAAATGGAATTTTCCTTTCTGTGGTTTACAGGAGACACAAAACACAGGAAGTATATCATATATTGTCACTATAACTGGGGGTGTAATGGAAAAAAAAAAACACGCTCTAGCCTTGGTGAAGGACAGGAGATAAAGCACACATATGTGCTCATCTCAACATGCTACACTTTTAGTTTTAACTAGTTTATTGGTTATTCCAGATACATACTGGAGGTTATATGTGCTAGTGCTTTTGTGGGGTATCTTGGAGCTGTGTAACACTGACCTCACCACACTCAAGCACACATGCACTGTGTACACATGCACACATACACATATGCACTTACACAAGCACTTACAGTAGTTAACCTTGTATTCCATATATCCACTCAATACAATTACTTGTAGACAGTTGAATCTCTGACTGACTGACTGACTGAAAGAAAATAGTTCAGTGGTTCTCAAAACACTATAAACAGACAGAAGCAATGTATAATTAGGGTTATTTAACTATTGACAATAATTGTAATGTTCTATGCCTAATTAATTTGGTAAGTGTAACAATTTAGTGTATGTTTTATGAAATTAATATTTGCATGTTTTGATATGTCTTGTTATAATACTTGTTTCTGATTGGCTGGTAGGTGTTTACTATTCTCTTGTACACCTCTAGTTTAGATCCCGTCAAACATTTAATCACAATTTTTCTCATCAAGTTAACTATGTAAACTTGGGATGTAACATAATGTAAATACATTATTAGATTGAGGATTAACACAATACAAATAAATATAGGAACAGTATGCACATCATGCACTAATACCTGATTTAATACTTACTTAAATATGAACTTATGATGAGTTAAGGAATGTACTAATCACAAACTAATAAAGTAACACCAACGTGAGCCTTATGAATTAATGCTTGAGTTATAACCACCTTAAGTATCTTAGAACATTTGTTCATTAATAGATGTAATGAAAGTAACCCAGTGCCAATCAGTGATGTTTTTGCACACAGATTCATATGTTGAATTATATAAACAATTTGAAATTATGCATGTTTAATTCATATTCTTTCTTATAGAGTAGGTTTGATTTAGTTTATCCTTACATATTAATTAATACATTAACTAGCAAGGTGCTTAAGGTGATTGTTATTAGTGCATGAACTCATAGAACTCAGATCGTAGTTAGGGTTGGCTCTTCATTAGTTTTAGTGATTAGTACATGCCTTAACTCATCATTAGTTCATATTTAAGTAAGTATTAAATCAGTTATTAGTGCATGATTATTCATGTACTGTTATTGTAAAGTTGTTATTGTAAACTTTCACAGCACATTCTAAGAGACAATTGCTATCTTGCAGATAACAAAAAACAAAGAAGCTGTGCACAGCAAGAGGTTTTTACTTTCATGTGGGCATGAGCAAGTCTGACGTAAAACTCAGACAAAGACTGCTTTTGAGCCTTAGTAACTGCCTGGTCAGGGTTCACTTTGGCTACTTTTTTGTTTCTATTTTTGGAAATAGAACCAAGTAGAATGAGGTATGCACAAAAATATTTAAAAGAAAATAGTGTGAGCGGGATTTAAAAACAGTCCTGCACACACCTCTAGTTGACACCACTTGAATGATAGGGTGAGGTGAGTGAGAAGAATTCACAGATCATGCTGACAGTGTTGCCATTTTTACCTTTTTTTCAGTGTTCCCAGAGGAATAGTGGTAGGGTTGGAAGGCTCATATTTAAAAAAAAAAAAAAAAAAAAAAAAAAAAAAAAAACGTTTCCAGTTTAGGACACATCCACTTCAGATTTAAAGTCTGAATATAGATATGCATATTTGGACCACTAAATAGATGCAGATACAGATTTAGATTGTCCGGCATTGTGCTACACCCCTAATGTAAACATGTAGGATTAATAATAAGCACCTTTAATAAGAAATTTTACATGTCAAGAGACAGTTCTTAATTTCTTAAGGTCAGGGCCGATGCAACACCTATTTCATCAAGCACTATTACAGCTGACATACATGATGTCATAGCGGCCAACATGAAACGTACTGCAAATCATATATTAACTAAGGAACATGTCAAAAACAATTAGCATGCGGTAGCTGTGATGACATTAAGGCTGCTTTAGTGAAATTGAATGTCTCTGGTAACATGACACATATCACTGGTTGTATGACAGCATATGACACCTGCAATGTTTATGACATGGTTATGTTTGTCTTAAGAGACTAGGCTAAAAATAAAGCCCTGTGAAATTATGAATGCTTTCCACGCTCTTAAAAACTCTTGTCTACTTTTGGAGAGCTACTCACCATGCCATCAGTGGATGGCTACTCTGTAAGATTGAGAGCGAAGGAGCCAGAGGAGTAGATAAAGACTGATTAAATCTGAGGCTTTGTGACATACAGGTGAGGTGAACCCTCTCTGTCAGTGTAATAAGAGCACTTTCATGATCACCATCTCTAATGTGACAGGGCCCACAGGGCAGTGTGGGTAATCAGAGGTGAGATGGACCATGCAAGAGCGCTCTTAGCGATAGCCTAGTTTTAAGGGTGTACAGAGAATGTTGAGGGTATTCGAAAGGTTGATTCTTACTTATTTCATGCAGGTAGATGAAGATGTTGAAATTTACATGCACTGTGACCTTTCTTCCACTTAATAGAGCTGTAGGGTCATTCTTGTAACATTAGATGTGCTGTCACAAAGTTAATAAATGTATCATGAGGCGATGATTAATATATAATAAAATAATTTGCCCATTTCGCTTTAATTTGATGTGGTCTTATTTATGGACATATTCAATTATGGGTTCAATGTTTTATTATTTTTTAATGCATTTATGAAATTATTCGACAAACTGTCTAAAGAAAATGCATTTTCATTATGTATTACTGCAAATTAATGACAAATAAACTAGCTTTACTAACTCTACAACTCAACCTGGGCATCATTCACGCTCAGAAAACATGGTACTAAACTGAACCTTTCCTTGTCACTGGAGTAACCTTGTGTATCTTTTACCTGGAAAGGTCCATGTATTGTAACTTAAAGGTTTACTTTAAGGTATTTAAAAGGTACAATAGTGGTCCTTAAGGTATAACTATGTAATTCAAATTACCATTTAATACATACCCCCACAGAAGGTACCATGTGGATACTGCCCCAGTGACAATGAAAGGTATGGTTTACTACTCCTATTTTCTGAGAGTGTTTAATACACTATTTAATTTTTAGTTGTTTCATTGCCCTGGGGTTAACTGCTTGTTCACAATCTAATTAAAGAGCAACAAGATTTCCACATTACTTTAAATAAAAGTACAGCATTGTCAACAGAAAGCAAAGCTGGAGCTCTACTAAGTAACCCATTTAATCCTAAAAACTGCTGTACTGAACACCCTGCTGTCAACTGGGACATTCACTATGAACTAGAACATGAACTAGCTTGCTAAAATACACAAGACTAGAATGCAACAACATATGCTGCAGCATTTGTGCCATGACTATATCGACAGCAGGCAATGTTCTGTACCTGCACACTTTCATAGCACACGTCCAGACATATACACCAGCATGAGTCTTCTGAACATCCCCCTTACCCCCCGGCTTGCACAAACACACCCAATCATATTTATTGCCCTCGTCCAACCTCTGGATTATCCCAGCAGCAGCTGATGCTTGGATATTACAGCCTTAATGGCTGCATTTAGCAAACCAGGTTTCCTGAGTGGTAAGGGTCTCTGTAAAGTCAAGGACCAATTTGAAGTGGTTGTATAACTAAAAAGTGGATGATTCAGCTTTGGAACAGGACTCAGGCAGAGGTGGCCTACCTCTGTGCTCCCCAAATAAAATTGTACTGCAGTTTTGCTCAAGATGCCAGGGGGTATGAGGACGTGCTGAAGCATTAATCTGCCACAAACTCACCTTCCCAGAGAACTATGCTCCATTTCTATGTAATTGAGTATTTATTGCAAAAGATACACAGAGAAGGCAATTTAATACAAGACATTTCCCAGGCTCAAAATTGTGACAACAAAATGAGCAAACGACCCTATAATAAAGATAGGACAGAAATTGGAAATATATGACAAAAAAAAAAAATGTAAAAAAAATTCATTGCTTCTTTAATAGCAGTCACGTATTTAGGTATGTTTTTGCCCCTTAGGCATTAGACAAGTTGTCAGGAGCAGACAGCATGGCATTATTCTCGTCTGCATGGCATGCTAAACTGCTGTTTTACCACCTGCACTTTGCTCAAAAAAAGAAAGAAGGGGGAAAAAAAACTGTTTCAAATATTTCTCGGCTACCTTTATAGCTTCTGAGTGAGGCAAGTCACACAAATTAGACAGCCAAGTCTGACTTCTAGGTGATAATGGAAACATCTAGGTAGGAACACCAGCCTTGCAATGAATAAGTAATATCCTAGGGTGTAAATAAATTATCTGATATACAAGCTTATTTAAATTGCATCAGGGGAGAGAAACTGGAAAAACAAGGTTTGAAATATAGTTTAGAATTCCTTGAATTTGTATGAAAACTTACTAAGATCAGGTTCGATGATCACAAGAAACAGGTCTATGTGACCTTGTTAACAGAAGCATATTGATCAACTATTCATTAAAGCATATTTAATAACTACTATGAATTATTCAGTAACTGGAATAAAACTCGACCAACAAAGCAGCACAACTAAAAACATGACATAAAAACATAACATAAAAACCCCTGTGACCCTACATGTACATCAGTTAAAATGAATGCTATGCAATATAATGTTGAGGGTAGCTTGGACAATACAGTATTAACTAATTACAAAAGATCAGTAGATATTCATTATACACATTTGGAGAAGGATGTCCAAAACAATCAGGCAATTAAAGGAGTATTATAATTGATTAATGATGTAGATCACTTATTTTCCTTTTTTCTTTTGTTTTCACTTTTTTATTTCATTTTTTGTTATATCATATTAACCATGATTGTTATGGTATGGTTTATGGTTTAGTTTAACTATAGTTTAACTATAATTCTATGAAAAAAAGCACAATGTCTTTATGAGCTCTAAATGAATTGCAATCTTTTGCTGCTCTTAACAGCCTAAAGGACCTCCGAAGCAAGATACTGTATAATTAGGTCACATAAGCAGCATGAATGAAGTCTAAAAACTGTGTTCATGGTTAGTGTAGAACTAGGTGTATAAAACTGCACAGAGTACAGATTTTGAGCATTTAAGGAAAAAATTATATTAGAAAAATTATTCCTGTTACATTTTATAAATTTACTTTCCATAAAATGTTTCTCTTTTTTTTCAATAAATATCTCCAGGAAGAGTGGATAAAACCTGCTGATTGTTTATGTCTTGATGGCCATGAGTGTATGATGTTAAGTCTTTCCCCACTGTAGACTCACTGTGGGTTGTGTTTTTGTGGGAATTTCTTTCCATCCATCCATCCATCCATCCATCCATCTTCAACTGCTTACTCCTTTTCAGGGCCACGGGGAACCTGGAGCCTATCCCAAGGAGCATCGGGCACAAAGCGGGGTACACCCTGGACAGGGTGCCAGTCCATCGCAGGGCACACAATCACACACAACGGACACTTTAGACACGCCAGTCAGCCTACCATGTATGTCTTTGGACTGGGGGAGGAAACCGGAGTACCCGGAGGAAACCCCCGCAGCATGCAAAACCTGCAGAACGTGCAAACTCCGCACACACAGAGCCGCGGGAATCGAACCCCGACACTGGCGGTGTGAGGTGAACGTGCTGACCACTAATTAAATCCCGTGATTAATTATCATGTGCCAAACTGACGGTCTGCTATTAATTTCTGGATTGAAACACTTTTTATTGCCGCCTGGTGCTATTTTTGGCTAAAACGTTCCATATAAGTGGCCTAGCCACTGAGTGCTACTCATCCAAAACTGCAGACAATTGCTGAACGGCCATCATTTAAGACAGACCAAGTAAGTATGTGGCTCAGAGTTGCAGATGCTGTTAAATTGTGAAATTGTAAGAAATAACTTTTATTTTCTGGGTTGCTGTTTAGGACACGCAGCAGGAGTTTGTTCCAAAAACGCCCATGTTGAATCTGATTCTGATTTAACACTCCCAATTATCACAGGCTCTCGCCACACCATCCAGGAGCTTGATTGAGTAGCACTTTGCATCCTCATTACAACTGCATACCCATATTAGAAGGAAGTGAACGAGAACATCTATCGTACCACATGCAATTTGCTTTTATTTTCACAGAAAAAATGACAGAGATACTGGACGTGACTTGAAGGCATGCTCAATTTATTTTAAGTCACTCTCACAATTTTGATCAAATTACATATCTGTACATTTAGTAGGACAAGAAAGATTTTAGATGCCTCCTAATATCATAATTCATGGAGACGACAGTCAGTTTCCAAATGTTCCATCTATAGCCACACCCATAAAATTCACTGACTTTTGAGATCATTCTTGAATAAAGAGTCTGATCCATTGGAAAACAACAACAACAACAACAACAACAACAAAAACCAATCAGCTACAGTCGTAATCATGGCCTTATAACAAATTATTTGAAGCAAAGTACTTATTGAAAATTTAGAAAAAATGTTGAATGTATAAGACTGTGTACTTATCTTTTATGAAAAAGAATGAACTACTGATTTCATAAAACTCTGAAATTAGTATATTTGCATTTATTTTACTGGTTTGTAATTACAGTATACTATATTGTAGTTTTGTGTACACACAACAAAATCTTTTATATCATTCTAGTTTAGTTGTTTTTCACTTTCAGTTGTTTTGGCCTGACTAATTTAGTATAGCAGCCTAGCAAGCCAGGTCATGCTTGATTTAAAAGGAAAACATAACCAAACTTATTTTATTTATGTTATATGTAGAACGTGAACACTGGTTCTTGGACTGGGGTAACACTAATGCAGTGCAGTCCCTTAAAAAAATATTTCACTGTCTAGTGTAACTATGTAACCCATCAGAGTGCACGTTAGGTAATATACCTAGTATAAGCTCACATTAACTAACATTAGTTAATTTGCTAGCCATTATCTTCATAAAACTCCACACAACCCACAACTAATGCAAAACCAATAATCTGTCCCTCAGATATACTACAGTTTACTACATGGCAGATATCCTGCTGCGTACACTCTTTTCTTTATCCCTAACAAGGGCATCGTATCTGAGAAAGAGAGAGAGCTAGAGACAATATGTGTTGAGATTACTGTTTCCATGGCTACAACAGCACTGACAATTATTGTTGGCTTTCAATTTAAGGTCTTTAGAGTTTTGTGTAGTAGTAGTGTAGTGAATCAATCCAAACAATTTTGCAAGTTATTGTTACTAATTAAATTTACTACAGCAAAATTGAATGCAATTTTTACTTTAAGAAAGGTTTGTATCATTTGTTTATTCTGCCATTTTAGTGACTATGGAGCATTATTGAGACTAGATTTTTCCTCTAAAAAGATATTTTCTCAACAGCTGCCAGAATTTGAGGAGAACCATGATGAATATATATATATATATATATATATATATATATATATATATATATATATATATATATATATATATATTTGTTTGATGCAACTTTTAATGGAAACAAATACTCAGAGAATATAGATATAATAAAAAGTAATAGCAACAGAAAGTTATGTGGAATAATTTGAGTGTTCACTCCAGTGATTCTCTGCAAGGTGAGCACTGGGTTCAGATAAAGGCTAAAACAATTAATGTTGCAGGAGTGGTCCACTGTGATGTAATGTGAACATGACCAGCATATTTGTTGAGGATATTCACTGAGGTAAACAAACAATAGAGCAGAATAGAAAAATAGATACAAATTTATTTTCAAAAACCAATATTTATATATGTCATGAGATGGAACAGGCAGACAGATGCAAATGCAAGTAAAGATGTTTATTAAGATCCAGGCAGACAAATCCAAAACTTGTGCAAAAATCAGAATCAAGAAAGAGGCAAAAGGTCGCACGACCAGCAAACAGGATATCAATGGCAAGACAATCTCAAACAATGCTGTGAAAAAAGAGGTCAATAACATAAACATGAGGAGAGAGATAAACAGGCATGGTATAGTCACAAACACTATACATTGCAGTGTGTCAGTCAACTGAAAGTCCTTTAAAACTGTGGCTGTGAACATGCTGTGAACTGGATACAGGCGCGCGTGATTAGAATGAAGGTGAGAGTGAACTTGTCAATGTGTGAGTGTTCTGGGAATTGCAGTCTGTGGTTTCCATGTTTGTAGCTTGCAGTGCAGGATGGGAAATGGAGTTCATGTATAACAATATACCAGATTTACAGGGTCAGCTCATTGCAGTGCATAAAGCCTGTGTATTGTGTAGGCTATACACTAGGCATTTTACTTTGTGCTAATTGGAAATGAAGACAAGCTGAGTCAGCAGTGGTCACAATGAAATGAGATGCCTATAGAAAACTCCTTCTAATTGCTCTATTATGCGCTTGTAGAAACTACTCACCCTGTCAGTCAGAGAAGAAACAATATCTGACAGATTATATAGCCAGATAGACTAATTATGGACAGTTTAGATAAGGGTTGAGGACATCGGTATGCATGTATATAAGCATAAATTGCTTGTTGACCAGAAATAATAATAAAAAAAGTATTACAGTCATGATCGAAAGTTTGTGAATTTTATACATTTTCTATAAATATGACCTAAAACACCATCAGATTTTCACAGATCAACAGCTACCCAAAACGTTTAGGTGATCACACCAGATACGAAAGCATATACTTTTGCCACTCACAGATATGTAATATTGGATCATTTTCCTCAGTAAATAAATGACCAAGTATAATATTTTAGTCTAATTTGTTTAATTGGGTTCTCTTTATCTACTTTTAGGGCTTGATGTTCAAAATCTTATGACGTTTTACTTATTATGTTTTACAGAAAAGTAGAAAATTCTAAAGGTTTCACAAATTTTCAAGCACCACTGTAGACTATCCATCTTTGGTTACAGTTACATAGCCATCATTAATGCAAAAATGATTCAGAACACCTTTTTTTTTTTTTTTTTAAAGATTTTTTAGTGTCATTAAAATGTGCATGGTATTGCACTATGTAAGGATGCACAAATGTTTAATCCATACTTATATGAATAATCATGTAGGTCATCTAAAATAGTTGATTCTGGAACTGAAAGCGAGCAGGGAAGCTCATCAACAGAGCCCACCTGATAGCTTAATGGTCGCCTTTCTTTAGATAGAGGGTGCTATGTCTATAGCAGCAGCTAATAGTTTTTTCCAGGCTGATAATAACCTAGGTTGAACCACCCTGTTCAAGTCCGACCTCAATAGTGTCTGAAAATGAATCTGGATCGGCTGTGAGCTGGCATGTGGGACTCTAAACTAGTTGAATGAGAATGGATAGTGATGTGCAATCCGACACTAAATTTGATCTTTTGCACGGCACTGGTTATGACCAGTTTCACTCTGCCACAGTGGAAAGGTTTTATTAAAACTGTATTCATTTTCTATTCTATTATTTAAAATGAACTGCAGGAGGAATTCTTCAGCAGTGGGAGGGGAACAAAAAATAATAACAATAATTATATATATATATATATATATATATATATATATATATATATATATATATATATATATATATATATATAAATATATAAATATATATATATATATACATAGCAAATTTTATATATATATATATATATATATATATATATATATATATATAAAATTTGCTACATATAGTCATGTTGAAATATTTTCAGAGTAAAAAATGTACATTTGACTTTGTTTAAAGTCTGCGTCACTGTTTTTCTTTAACCAACCTGACTAGTTAACAGCTCCCTACAATGAATACTAGTGAATATACATTAGTCAAATCATCTATGCATTGCCCCAGTGTGTACATGATGTAGTGTACATATGTATACTGTATGTGTGCCTTTTAATGATCATGTTTGAAAGCCTTTTTACACAATTTTTTAAAATGTGTTGCCTTTTACATAATAATGCCATGTTAGTGAGGCATGTAGAAGTAGGAGAAGAGGTCCATTATTATATTAAGGTATTCACACTATTTCTGACTCATTAGGCATAAGAAGGATTGCACTTTTTAGTCACACTTTAAAATTTTACCTAACCTTGGTTATCTTTGGCAGCTACAAATCCTAGCCCCATCAGGCACTACTGAAATAACACACACACACACACACACACACACACACACACACACACACACACACACACACACACTCCAAGACATTCCAGCCATCTGGAGTTCAACAAAGTGATTCAAAAGCAGCTTAAGTGTGGAATTGAGCAGACTGAAAATGCCTTAAGAAGGCTCTACCATTTGTAGTCTCACAACTTGCTGTCACTGGGGTCACAGTTGTCACTCAAACTAAGTATAACTGCCCCTTGCAGACGCAGATGGCAGTGTGTAACCCGCATGTTCTGTAGCAATGTGTAAAAATGTGAATGGTAGATGTGTGACCTATTTGGCTTCCAACCCTTACAGAAGAAGTGCTTTTTCTCTATTCCATAGTGGAGGTCCTGTTCGTGTAACCTGGCTTCCACTTAATTGGGGTTATAATGGTTTCCCAACACTTCTCCAGTGTTTTAAAGTCTGTTGTAAACATCTCAATGACTCTCTTAAAGTGGTGGTCACAAAACCTGTTCCTGGAGATCTCCATACGCCAAGACGTTGGTCTCCAGTTTCAGACATCTGATCAGAATAATCAATCTATCCGATTATCTGAAACATATGTTTGACTAGGGTTGGAATTAATGGTTGCCGCAAGGTGCAGTAAATCTCACCAAATGTACAGAGTCAGGACAGTGGTGGATCAGTAGTTAAGGCCCTGCACTGCAATGCTCAACTGCTCCAGGCTTGGTGTAAGACCCTGCAGTCTTGCTTTCAGTCTAGCATATTGCTATGTAAAAATTATACACACACTGGAAATGATGCAATCACACTGGTGTAATGATTCACATTGCTGTAATTATTCAATCATGGGATGCTTTAATAACTCCAGCAATGTGATTATTCAATCACGGGATGATTAACTGCAAAGATCCATCTTCTATATCAGGGTCACAGGGAACCTTGAGCCTATCCCAGGGTGCCAATCCATCGCAGGGAACAATCACACACACATTGGACATGCCAGTCAGCCTACCATGCATGTCTTTGGACTCAGGGAGGAAACCAGAGTAGCTGGAGGAAACAGGAAGAACATGCAGTGGCGGGAATCGAACCCTCAACCCTGGCGGTGTGAGGAGACCATGCTAACCACTAAGTTACTATGCACCTAGCTGCAAAGATTGAAAATTCTAAATTCTGAAGATTCTAATTAGATAGATACAACTAAAATTTTGAAATTTTATTGTGTGTTTTTACATAAGAAGTACATTTTAAATCATTGACAGTGACAATGTTTACCTGAGTTAGGTAGCTCAGCTGACAAGTCTGTGAGTTTCTGTTATAATTTTACTATTAGATAATTAGGTAGATAGTTAGATATTATTTTGTCCAGATGTGTCACTAAGTCTCAGGATCACAGTGAGTTCTTTCAATTCCCATTTTAGAGTACAACTGTGATAAAATAATATGCTAAAATGACTCCTTGAAGGCAGTAATTGATACATGTCATGCAATGAATGAGATGAAATACATGAGGTGATATTATCAGACAGTCTAAGGTTGTTATTTGTGCAAGTTTGAAGGTAAAGGTATAAGTGTTCCCCAGATTGTCCTCTGATTGAGCTCATATTGTGCAAAGAATTCATTAAGCAGACAGTGGATGTTCTGAAAATGAATACATTATTTGGTTCAACACAGAATGTTTTCTACACAGATAGGGACTCTGTTTTTACACTTCTTACCAGAAATCTGGTTGACACAAGAGGGGTACCTGGTCTGAGATCCCGGCCTAGGGAAGAGATGACACCAGGATGCACTATGGAAAAATGACAAGCCAGCGGAGGCAGTGTGATACTCTGGGCAATGTTCTGCTGGGAAACCTTGGGTCCTTTCATGTTGTGGATGTTACTTTGACATGTACCACCTACCTAAACATTGTTGTAGACCTACTTTCAGCAGAATAATGCACCCTGCGACACTGCAAAAATTGTTCATGAATGGCTTGAGGAACATGACAAAGAGTTCAAAGTGTTGACTTGGCCTCCAAATTCCCCAGTTGTCAATCCAATCAAGCATCTGTGGGAGGTTCTGGACAAACAAGTCTGATCCATGGAGGCTCCACCTCGCAACTTACAGGACTTAAAGAATTTGCTGCTAACGTCTTGGTGCCAGATACCACAGCACACCTTCAGAGGTCTTGTGGAGTCCCTGCTTTGATGGGTCAGAGCTGTTTTGGCAGCACAAGGGAGACATGTACAATATTAAGCAGGTGATTTTAATGCAGTGTAAAGAAGATGCTATATGTAAGATGAGCAGTCTATAGGCAGTTGCATAAGAGCTTCAGTCTAGTGAGATAGGGAGCTGCATGCTCATGGGTGCAACTGAGTGGCTAGATATGTAGCTCACAAGACAAAGAAAGAGCAAGTCCATTAACCTAAATGTGAGTTGCTGGACAATGCATTTACATTTTTCATTCACTGATCATTAGTAACTGACTGGTCAGGGTCACTATGGTTGAAATTCAGAGGTGGGTAGAGTAGCCAAAACTTTTACTCAAATACAAGTAAAACTACCTAGACTACTACTAAATAACTTGAGTAAGAGTAATAAATTATCCAACGAGAAGACTACTTAAGTAGCATGTTACTAGCTGCTGATAAAATTGAAGGGAAAATCCTGAATATCAGACTACATGGAAAGTCATGTAAGTAACACCTCTCGTTGAAAGTCTGTCTGTTCGGTTTCTACAATATAAAACCTGGGTTCAAGATGAAGCAGCATATCCCAGTCCTGTGATGGCCATAATAACACAGAACCTGTCATTTTCAACACAAAAGTTCACACACAGACACACACAAAAAAAAATAAATAAATAAAATTTTCCAACAGTATTTATTTTCACAACATTTTAACAACACAAACTTCAGTCAGTATCTGCATTTATACAATTCAACAGAGAACAAATGAACATACTATGGAACAGAAGAGAAAGTGTGTGGAGAGAGAGAGAGAGTCCTGCCTCTGTTGACACTCTTGCTTCTTCCCCCTCTTCGGCCATCATCTTCCAGGACTGAGCTGCTAAAAAAGTGAGCAGTTGTGGCATCTGCATTCAAACCACTGCAGCATATCACGAGACTCGTGACCTCATTATACGCATATAAATTGATTTTTAAAACCACATACATTCATTAATATTTAATAGTAACAAAGGAATGCCACAGAATGTAGCAAAGTAAAAGTACATTTCTGTGATTAAAAATGAACTTGAGTAAGAGCATAAGTATGGCCAGTTAAACCTACTCTTAAACGTATCTAAGTAAATGTAGTGCATTACTACCCACCTCTTTTGAAATTAGGCTACTTGATTATTTAGGCCTAAGTCTTAGGAAGTAGAACCAACAGAATTTGGTACAAAATAGTATGGACAAGTACAAACAAAACTATTAACCATGTGAGGAGGATTAAAAAAAAAAAAAACAGTTATGTGCACATGTAGTGATGACCAATTACGAACAAGAGTGAGCTGAGGCTGAGGAATGGTCAGTGACAGAATTCAATCACCATGCTGACGGTGCTAGCATTTCTGCCTCTGGGGTTTTTCTACTGTTTTCCAGTGTTATTGAGGGCATATTTAATTAGTATAGAAACTGAATCATCTAAAAAACAAACAAACAAACAAACAAAAAAAAAAAAAACTACGGGTTTAGACCATGAATAATTTGGGTTTAAATCAGAATACAGAATAAAGATAGAGATATGTAAAGCATGAAACACATACAAATAATTGCATTGTATTACACTCCTAAGCCAGACTGAACTTCCTTGCAGTATTCTTTGAATGGTTAAGCAGGAGAAAAGCTTGAGGATTTCTCAACTGACTCGAAAGAACCTTAACCACCTTAAAATTCAATTTCTTTCTTCGGTTCCAAGTTTTTCCCACCTTTGGATAAGGTGAGCTGATAAAACAGACCAAACATGGTGTGCCCCCTGGTGGTATGCAAGGTATGTATATAAATATAGACTAGCTGATGGGCAGTATGTCAAAATAACAGGTTAAAAAATAAATAAATAAAATAAATAACGGAATAGAAATGTGCCCGTGCATTCTGAGTTAATGAAAATTGAAACGGGGAGAAAAAATGTAAGGAAAAACAACTATACATTTCCAGAAAGCATGCACACGAATTGCAGTTGTGTTAATTGCCTAAACAGATGTAGCACAGTGAGCACGTAAAACTCCCTAGGTTTTGTTTTATCCGTGTGTTTTTTGGATGCGCTGTGCGCTGGCACGCGGTATCATACAGTCAAGTCTCTCTCTCTCTCTCTCTCTCTCTCTCTCTCTCTCTCTGTGTGTGTGTGTCAGAGAGAGAGAGAGAGAGAGAGAGAGAGAGAGAGACTGACTTTGATTCGCGTCATACGGAATCCGTGCACACTCGCAGGACGTCACGCGCAAAGTTCCCACAAACCGGATTATATTCTGAGCGAGATTTAGTAGCCTATGTTTTATATAAACCGTGGTCGTTTATAGGAGCGGATGAATTTTCTTGAGTGAGAGGCAGAGTGACAGGGAGCATCTTTTCCTCCACAGTCCCACCGAGCTCCTCTTTTAGGGCGGACTGATATCGGAGCTGCGGGTCTGCTCTGTGCGTTCTATGCGTTCATGCGTGGATGCTGCGCGTTACTTCTCATTCCGGCCACTTTTGAACATCTGGCACTGGATATTAAGCCGGTTTTTGGGGACTGAGTGTGTTTGTTTTTCCAGCATGAGCGTGACCAGTGAGTGATGGAATGAGGGTGTAATTAAGTGTGCCTCTCTATAACGGAATTTACACATCTCCTCATAGGTGAGTTTGGAAATCCTGACCATTTTAGACCACTGGATAGGAGTCATATGCACGCACAACTTGTGGAACGCAATAAGGATGCGCAGTACATTAATAATGAAATAATTTGCACCCATAAAATCAACCAATAAACTTGCATTCATCAGAACGTTGTTTGATCAAACTAGCCCTAGTTTTCATAGTGTGCGCGTGCTGCAAAAGTGTGCTTATATCTGCTAAAATATATATTATCCATTTTAAGTAGCACATGCATACCATGTTAAAGGTTGATTTTTGTATTTGGACGCCTGCATGAATCTGATTAGGTTTGCATCTGAATTGATATAACCTTTATAGTAACACAAATGGAAAAGTGATACCATCCATAACGAGGAAATCAGCTGAAGTTACATTGTGGATAAATCTTTTACTTGATAGTCAGTAACTGGGTGAGATCTCACACTGACTGAAACCTCTGGTGTGTTCAGAATACAAAAAAAAAAAAAAAAAAAAAGGTCTGAAGATATAGTGACTACAAAATCCAGAGCTCTTCAGTACTCTGATGTCTCATAGGCCAGTGAAGATTTGCATTCTTAAAGATCTGAGGTTTATCTAAGAACACAAAGGGAGCAAGTCTAGACTCCACTCAGCTCTCGAATTTGACACACATTTAAAAAATAAAACAAAAACGTACTTAAGAGTGGTGAATCCAATCTTTTTTTATTTCCTGATAATGCTTTTAGTGCATGATTTAACCAAATAATAATTTCACTCTTAGAAACGAGTTCCCTAAGGGATTCTTTGCTTCTCAAACAGTCTTTATTTGAAACCCTCTTTGATAAGCAAATCTTGTGTTATAATGTCCCACATAGAGCCTTTTATGATTCATCCAGAGGGACAAACCGAAGAACATTAACATTATGGTTTCACAGTTCCAACAAACTTAATTATTCATCTGTCAAAAAAAGTTATTTTAGCCTGCTTTCACATACGCAGCATTTAGTTAATTTAAATCAACCCTTGGTGTATTTATGTTCTCAGTGCAGGTTGTTTGGGTGGGTGTGAATACAGTAATCACACACATTGGGGACTAAAACACCCATCTGAGTCTAGATGCTCCTAAGTGGACCCCAGGGCAGCTTGATTACAGTAAAAAAGCAATTTCACCCTGAATCCACTCAGCTGCAGGAAGTAAATAAAATATGCAGTGTATTTCTTTTAGATGGGAACTACTAAACTCAGCTAAGGCAATTGAAAGTGCAGAAGAACAAAAAAAGAGAAAAAAATAGGTGATGGGTACAGTATACAAAATGGCCTAAACTTATTGTTTATTTAATTGTTTAATCACTCATTTATGCTCGATTTCTGTGCACTTGACAAAGATTTGTTTACCTTTTCTCTTGTCATATTTCTGACCAATGAATGAGAGTTTAATGACAAAGTATTCAGCACGATCCCCATGTACTGTACATACATTTCATAAAAAACACATTTTTGTTGTTCATTTAATTGTCTGTAGCAAACAAACCCAAAGTATCTCTGAATCAGCTCGACAAACAGGTAAAAGGTGTTTAATAGGTGACTAAATGCCTTAGGAAATGAAAAGTAAGTTGTATTATGTCATTGTTCTATGGATCCTTTGTATTTTGTCTTTTTTTTTTTTTTAGATTATAATAGCTAAACTTAAGTTTAGCTAAATTGGGTTTTAGTCAAGTTCTAAAAGCATTATATCTAGAAATATTTCTGCAGTCATTTACTGCAAAGAGGGTACTCCCTGAAGGGCAAATTGTTAGAGTATAAATAATATGCTACAGTAAGAAATCTGCTAAATTATATTTAAATAATGCAGTGCTGTTTGGATGACGTGACCTTTTGCACTAATACACATTGCAGTACCCCCCTGGAATTACAACATTCTCACAATAATGCACAAAAAATGCATGATATGTATTGCTGTCATTGCTTAGTCACTTTTCCTCCCTTCTTGCTTATGTGCCAGCACATATAGCTCTGCTGTAGGATGCAGGGATGATGCCCGTACGGCGTGTGAAGGCTCAGCCACGTGTGTGGCCACTGAGCACAGAGCCTCCTCCCTGGGTATGGACGATGCCGAGTGCTGCAGGACTGTGTGCTCTGAGCTCCACTCCTCATGCGACCCTCCTTAACTCTGCCCGACTTCTTCCTCCTCTGCGCACTGTCACGAGCTGGCAGCTCTCCTGTGATCCGTTCTTACAGCCACTCATCAGCCCACTTCCAGTGCCAAACGTTCAGGTAGCAAGCTATTTCCTTCCCACTGCTGCTTGTAAAACAACGTTTACACATGTTCAGCCTGTGTTCGACACCAGCTGCGTGACTGATTTACAAAGACATACACAGCAACATCCCCAGTGAAATATTAAGTTAACTCTTACAGTATAGTGATGAACTCTCCTTTGTCTGAGGAATACACTGAAGATTTTTTTTTGATTGTGCCATTGTGTAGATTTACGACATTTTATCACACTATGATTGTTTTCAGGGCTCACTTGGAAGCAGTAAGTAGGTCCTGTTGTAATTTTCTAGAAAACATACAAGTCACAAAGAGTGCATTTGAATGTGCAGGGATTCATGTTATCCACTTGGGTGGATTCTTTTTCTAATTAAAATTCATTAATCAAGTTTTTGGGTTATATAAATATGTAAAAAAAATTGATAACATTTTATTTGAATAGTCCACGTTAGATATTCTACTAACCTTTTATAGACTATCATGAATGAGCCTATCAAGTGATTCTCAACAAATTCTGTTCCTCAATCTGTTGACATATAACACGGACTAGCTAAAACAGAGATTCTGACTACTTTTTGTAGCTAGAGAATGCTTTAACTGTAAAATAAATAAATTCCATGCACCCCCTCTATACAGGAACACTCTATGTCCAAATGTGCAGTATATGGACACCTTACCATTACATGCATATGTGCCTGTTGGTTTTTAGCACATGGCTCTGGGGATTTGTGCCCATTCAACCACAAGAACATTAGTGAGGATGGGTGATCACTGATGTTGGGTGAGAAGGCCTGGCATGCAGCTGGTTTTCCATATCATCCCAAAGATGTTCAGTGGGTGTCCAGGTGAGGGCTCTGTGCAGGTCACTCGAGAGGTTGTCTTTATGGACCTTGCTCTGTGCACAGGAGCATTGTCATGCTGGAACAGTTTTGAGTAAATCTTAATGCTACAGCATGCAAAGGCATTCTAGACAGTTGAGTGCTTCCAGCTTTGTGGCAACAGTTTGGGGAAGGCCCACATATGGATGTGATGGTCAGGTGTGCAAAAACCATTAGTGTATTTTGTCTATTTATTAGAGATATATAGTTTTTTTATTTCTGAACTTTCCACAAAAGAACACATTTGGTCCAAGTTAGCATGATTTGTTTTTTGGTTATTGAGATTTGAGAAAATGGTGGGTTGTGATTTCCACAGCTGTAACTAAATTACAGTAGCTAAACTATGTACTGTCTAACCCTAATCCTAACACTAACTCTAACTCCACTTAACCTGTAGTGTTAGATGATCTACTAAGCATCAACAACAATAAACCATTGATATATTAAGATTTTGTTCATAGGCTTGTTCATGTCAGTTACTTAACAGGTTTTTGACAGTCTTCAGCTGGTTAGTTGACTGTTTGTTGAGGGTTTAAAATTGATTATCCAAATTACCAAATGTTTAGCATCCCTAATGAATGTTATTTAAAAATACATATAAAACTTACTTCTTTTCAACATAGAAACAAAGGGAAGGTTAATTGTCAACCTTTACTGAATGTGTATGAGGTCTGAGCCATTGGCTCAAGCCAAGTCACACCTCATTTCAGGTGACAACCTTCCATTCCACCTCAAAACAAAGACTATTCAAATTGAAATATTCATGAACATAAAAAAAGATTTTCTATTTCTTGCCAGAAAAAAAAAAAAAAAAAGATCACTGCCAGTCCTAGTACATTTGGTGTCTTAGGCAAGCTTCACTCTTTCACATTTAGCGTTGTAAAAAATTTTCAGGGACTATGAAACTCATGACAAATGACTCATGAAGCCACATCTGCATTCTTCTTCTGTTTGCAGCTAAATAGCTTTGAACTGGATACACTGATGGACACCAAATTTTGTCCTGTTTACACACCGCCACCTCAGGTGTGTCTCTGAGTAATATTTGTGCGTTGGTTCCACTCAACTATCTTGTCTGTAACAACTTGTAGTGTATCAGTAATATGCTTTGTGGGATCTGTGAAAGACGGCAGCAGTGGTATAATTGGCACTGGTTGCATGTAGCTCTATATACATTTGAAGGCTCTCCAAATTGGCAAAATGACACCTGCCTCCAAATGATGCCTTAGGCAGCTACTAATGTTGGGTATGTCAGGGACTGGCCATTTATATCCACAATGGCACCACATTAACATTGCAGTACTAATAAAAGTTAGTAGTTATGGCCAAATATACTTAATATGTTTTAGTGTGAGTAGAGTGTTCGCAATGGGAAACTCAATGAAATGTCTATTATTAATAGCCGGATACTGTCTGCTGTGCCCCTGCAGAAGGGACACAGCCAAAGGGGGTACTCTGTTTAAAATTTTGCTAAATGGCTGACATACCAAGTAAGAATACTGCTACTACTTAGGAGTAAAAACTTAGACCAGACATTTTGGGTTTCAAAATTGTCAGTAGTTTCTGTGGAGGCCGTTTTAGTGAAGCTTGATGATGTGTGGTAATTTATGTTTAGTGCAAAATAGATCACAAAATGTTTTGTGATCAATTTGACATATTACAACCCTCTAAAATCAGGTACTGCATATTTACATATATGTACTAAATAGAAATACGTACAACATTTGATATGCAGCTTTACCACACTTTTGGATCTTATATGCAGAGCTAAGGACTAGGCTGAGGACACATATTAGAGATTATTTGAAGTTAAAGTTAATTTTAAATGTATGGTTTTTATCCCAAGTTAGAAATGTTTATGCGTTATTAAACTTTTGTTTTAAATATATGTAACGAACAGAGTTGGGTGTAATGCATTACAAAGTAAGGCATTACTGTAATCGAATTACTTTTTCTGATAACGCAGTCATGTAACGCATTACATTTTAAATTTATTTAATTTGATTACAGTTACTGATGTCAATAAAATCTGTTACTTGTGTTGCAAATTTATTGTTAAGAAAACAATATTAAGATTAATTTTTAAAATAAAAAAATAATTTTTTAAATAAATCTTATTTTGCCCCGAAGATGTTTTCTTTAGCCCTGAATGATTCTCCACTCTGAGCGGTTTGTCACTACATAACTGAATGTCAGTAAAAGAAGACCGGCAGAAATTTTATATCTTCAGTGAACAGAGGCGAGACCAATCAGACAGGGTTTACAGGAAAATACATGGAAACACTTGTGTCTTATTGGCCGACAGTCTCTCAATTCTGCCAAATGCTAGCTCACAGTCAGTGTGAAGATTTTTTTTTCAACCAGTAAAGGAGAAACTGAAACAGTAACGTCCTCTGATGAGCAGGAAAACAAGGTGTATAAATGTCTATATGAGTTTCAGTTTACATGAACATGATATGAGCAGAGCATAAGGAAAGATAATGTACTTTGCATGGCACTGTAGCAGATAAACCCATACAATGATAGCTCAGCTTTGCCTCCCCTTGGCTAGCAACACCAAACTAGCCTAGTTAAAAAGTTTTATATTTTATTGGTCTGGTAATCCTACAAACAATGACAACACCTGATTCAAGTTTTATGATAAATCCAACCTTTTCTGATAATGTCATACATTGACGCACACTAAAATTACTGAAAGAACGATCAGTTTTACTTTGTAGTGTATTTTTGTAGGTTTAAGAGGTTTTGAAAGTAACGTGAAAGTAATTAGTAATCTGATGACTTTTTACATGCAGTGATCAGTAATGTAATCAGATTACAAATTTAAAGTAGTAATTAGTCATCTGTAGTGGAGTACTTTTTTTTTTTGAGTAATTCACCCAACACTGGTAACAAATGACTAATGCCTAACTGTTTACACAACATACAGTATTTCTTTTTTAATGTTATTTATGTGTACATTCCAGAAGTTAGTATTTAGTTTGTTACTAAATACTTATTAATAGTAATTAATTAATTACTGGTAACCGATTACTAATTGCTACTAATTCATCCTGGGGAAAAAGCTATTTACTATCAAGTTAAAAAAATAAATAAATGCAACAATTCACTCAAATGAATCAGTAAGAGAAGTTATGGAAGATAGGTTGGGATCAAGGAAGGGGTTAATGTTTGGTACCTTCTCTTATGGCTTTATTTTGTCATGAAATCACTCAGTTAGGAATGTAAGCAAATACAAATACTTTGTTCTTTTGTGATGAACAGATGTGTTCTTATCAGATACATATACAGATAAGAATAGGAAGCGCACTGTTTATTGTTCTTTTCTTTTTCTTTGTAGGAAGCTTGCCAAAAAGGGTTTTAGGACATCTGGTTGACACTTTAGGTGTGCATGAAGAAATCCCATGGGAAACAAAAAAAAGTCATGCAAATTTGAGTTTTTCTACTGTCACTTTGTTTTGAGAGAATGAGCACTGTGTATAAAACACTAGTGACAAACAAACACCATGTTAATTAACACAAACATACAGTGTTCATTCATTCATCCTTAATAACTGTTTGGTAAAGTTCATAGTGTTTTAAACACTACTAGTTTGTTTATATTTTGGGAAATAGTACCAACTAAGTTTGTTAGAAAATATCATGGGCAGGTACAAAAATAATAATAATTGTGACAGAAAAGTAGTATAGAAAAGTTGAGAACAATTATGTAACTCAAGTGATGTAGCTGAGGCATGATGATAAATACAGATAATGACATTGGGTTACACCCTTACTCTCTGTGTGCCCTAGTTTGTAGAGTTTTAGGCAAAAAAAAAGGGGGGGTGGCAATTTACTTGGTATAATATATGTGTGGAGAAACACTGTATACCTTAAAAGAATGGATTATGCTTCAATATGCATAAAATTGTATACAGTACACATACAGTATGTTTTCTCACACATACATGTAGCTCCTAAAAATAATAACAATTTGCACAATTTTATTAAATACATAAAATACATTTCAATAAAAATAAAATAAAACAGAGATGTGACTAGACACTTGTGACTAAGTAGCAACATGTAGTGTATTGAACACATAGTGTATAGAGTATAAATTTGTGTTGAATAGGTTCATACAGAATGATCACTTACTTCATATTCATTCATTCATCTCCAGCACATTCACACCTAGGGACAATTTAGCACAGATAATCATCCTACATTTATCATTTTGGTAGGTAGGAGGAGGAAACCCATCCTGACACGGTGAAAACAAAGTGAAAGCCAAGAAAATCACAGTTGTCATGATTGCTCGGTGGGTAGTATTTCTTCCGATTTTTACTATTCAAGGCTCATTGATCAAGAGGGGCCTTTGTTAAACTCCACATTAAACCTCATTACAGTTCTCATTTTGCCTGTCATGTTTCATAGTCTTGCCAACTCTTTGCGAGTGGGTCCAGTGCCACTTTGGATAATGGGCTGACCTTCAGGCCAGTATTAGCATACGGGTCATTATGTTGAGGATTATAAATGAGGTTAGCTAGGTCTATAGGACAATGACTGTAAAAAGAAAAAGCTGTTATTCTCTATGAAACTCTTGCTTGTAACCTCTAGAGGTGCTTCTTTATGATTACTTAATGTATACCACCTCCCACTCATGAAGACAGCATAACATTAAATCATTGAGAGGTCTGTGCAAAGAGTTTTAAACTTCTAAGACTATCAAACAAGCTTTAAAGTAATCAACTATTATATTCGGTGACAGATAGAAGAGGTGTACAGTGCAGTAAATTTGATCACCGACATTCCACTGGGTTACAAAGAGCACTGGGCTTCTGATTGACTTGCACCATAGTGAGGAAATGACTCAGCCTGGGAGAGTGTGTAGTACTTCACACAGTGGTACTTCCCACAGCTGAGTGTGGTTAATAATGAGCGCTGTGGAAATAGATTGGTGATAATGCAGAGAAGTGACTCCATTCTTGAGCATTAAGGATTCTCTTTTAAGCCTGTACCACACTCCAGGCACATTACTGGAATATAATTGACATTCTGTAGATAACTCACATTCATACAGTATGAAGCTACCAGTTTCATCCAAAAGCTTTATATTTCCTAAGTGTGAACTGGGAAGTTCAAACACAGAGACTGGAACATTTTTATGTGCACATAAAGGTTTGCGAAAGGGTCTTTTTTATATAAAAATATGGGCTTTGACATTCCTGTGCCATTGACTTTTACTTTATGCGAAATTGATCAGACCCTTTTTGAACCCATAGTTCCTGCTCTTTACAGAATATTCACCATAACCTGAATGTCAAACTTTAGCTTTTAACCAGCTTATTCATGCTTTTGTTAAATCAGTGAATAGAAAGTAGCCTCCCACAGTTAGGAAAGTCATACATTGGGAACATGTGACCTGCTTCATTATTTTGTGTCACTATGACCCAGAACCTTTGTCTTAAAACCTTGTTTTTGACTGGGAAAATGGTCTTAAAGTTTGTAATAAATTTTAGATGATATTAAATGCATTATAATGCAGCTGATTGATCAGATAGCATTGATTAACTTTCTATAACAGCAGATCTGACAATAGTTCCAGCTGTAAGGCACAGGTAATTTACGTGGACATGTTTGGTTAATGCCCCACATGCAGTGCCCTCCACTAATATAAACAAAACACAAGTTTATGAAAAATATCTTTATTAAATACAGGTGTGCAATAATTATTGGCACCCTTTTAGTCAATACTTTGTGCTACCTCCCATTGCCAAGATAACAGCTCTAAGTCTTCTATAATACCTGATGAGGTTAGAGAATACATGGCAAGGGGTCCGAGACTATTCCTCCATACAGAATCTCTCCAGATAGTTTCAAATTTCGAGGTCCACGCTGGACTCCTCTTTAGTTCACCCCACAGGTTTTTTGAGGGTTTCAAGTCAGGGGACTGGTATGGCCATGGCAGGACCTAGATTTTGTGGTCAGTAAACCATTTTTGTGTTGCTTCTAATGTATGTTTTGGATCATTGTCCTGGTGGAAAATCTGACCACGGCATATTTTAAGCTTTCTGGTAGAGGCAGTCAGGTTTTCATTTAATATCATTTGATATTTGAGTCTATGATACCATGTATCCTAACAAAATGCCACCCCCATATTTAACCATGGGAGTAAGGTACTTTGCCATGTTGCTACCTCTCTGTGTGCGCCAAAACCACCTGTAGTGTTTATTGCCAAAAACCTCGATTTTGGTTTCATTTGACCATAGAACCCGAGCCCATTTGAAGTTCCAGTAGTGTCTGGCAAACTGAAGACACTTGAGTTTGTTTTTGGATGAGTGCACAGGCTTTTTTCTTGAAACCCTTCCAAACAACTTCTGGTGTAGTTCTGGAGACTTTCCGACCCCAAAACACAACTAACTTCTGCAATTCACCAGCTCTGATCCTTACAGATTTTTTTGGCCACTCAAACCATCCTCTTCACAGTGTGTTGAGACAATATAGACACAAGCCCAAGTTGATTCATAACATTTTCAGTTGACTGGAAGTTCTTAATTATTGTCCCGATGGTGGAAATGGGCATTTCCAATGCTTTTGCTATGTTCTTGTAGCCAATTTCCATTTTGTGAAGCTCAACAATTTTACTATTGTTATTTATGACTAAGGGAATTTTGCCTATGTGTTACAAACAGGAAGTCATGGTTAAACAATTTCCGGTTCATAGTCACCTAGGTGTAGTTAAAAAATAAATAAATAAATAAAAAAAAGAAAGAAATATATATATCCCCACACATACATACACACACCAAATACATTTCTCTCATGAAGTCACAGGGGTGCCAATAATTGCACACCTACTGTATGTTTAACAAAAAATGTTTTTGATAAACCTGTGTTGTGTTCGCAATTGTTTGATATCAATGAGAGCAGAGTATTTTTGTGATTTTTTTTTTTTAAGAAAATAACAAAAGGTTAAACAATAACGACAATTTTCCACAGAATTACAAGAAGTACTATATTTACCAAGGGTGCCAATATTAGTTGAGGGCACTGTAAATGGATTATTAATTATTTTTTTTTTTTTTAAAGTGTGTAATCATCGATATGGTGATATGTTTTCTGTGAGGAGATGTTTAAAATTTTTGCTGTGAGCGCCTACTCGGCGAGGCATGAGGTCCCACTCCGAAACCTTCAAACTGACTGTCCTTCAGTGGTGGAAGGAACTTCTAACCTGTCTAAGCTTCTAACTTTGAAACTATCACTATCTTCAAAAAATGACTAAAGACCCACTGTAATGAAGGGTCAGCGAAGTGTGGATCTATTTGCAGCTTTATTAAATGAAACAGTATAAAAAGACGTAAAGGCAGGCACAGAACAATTATAGGCAAACTCAGAGTCATAGCCAGAGCAGAGGCATAGTCGATAAACAAGCACACAGTCAGGGCAGGCAGCAAAGGTTCAAAAACACAAACAGTTCAAAGTCAAACACAGGAAAGATAAACAGTAAAAGAAAGCTCAGAAATGTCCGCAAGGCAAAACAAGACTTTGCAAGGATGGAGAGTGCGGGGGCATCTTAAATAGTCCATAGAGATGGGACACAGGTTTGTGTAATCAGTTCCGGGTGTGAGGTTATGGGAAATGGAGTCCAGGGAAGGAGTCAGTACTCTGGTGACAGTGCCCTCTGGTGGTTATGGAGAGGACTGATTCATGACACAGCCCCCCCCTTTTGACGCAAGATGGTCCCCGATGCCGGGGCCTCCCTCAAGCTCGAGGGGTGGGTCTTTGCAGATGGGTTCTTTGAAAATCAGCAGTGAGTGTGGGGTCGAGGATATAGTCTGAATTGACCCAAGATCGTTCTTCTGGGCCATACCCCTCCCAATCCATGAGGTGATGTATTATCTACCTCGACATCTGGAGTCCAAGAGATCCCATACCTGATAGGCCTCCTCACTGTCCACAATGATGGGTGAGGGACCCTGGTTGCTGGCCTCCTCTGCCTCCCCTCTCGGACCACCTTGAGCAGAGACACATGTAAAGTGGGAGAGATGTGATAAGTGGGTGATAGGGCAAGACTGAATGATACAGGTGTGATTTGTCTATACTGAACAGACCCACATACATCCGACTGAGTTTTTTTGCATGGCAGCCAGAGTCTGAGGTCACGGTTGGAGAGCCAGACCCATTGGCCAGAGTTGTATTCTGGGTTATCCCAACGATGGCGGTCAGCCTGTTCTATCTGTTGTCTGAGCTCTTGTTGGAAATGAACATGAGCCTCGTTCCACTGGTAGCACTGTGGATTCTCCTGACCAGGGGAATAGGGGAGGCTGGAAACCGAGCACACACTGGAGCCTGGTTATGCCTGTAGAGAGCTTATGGAGGGAGTTCTGGGCATATACGGCCAGAGTAGATAGCGGCTCCAGTCTGCCTGATTCTGATTGCAATAGGATCTGAGGAAGTGGGTGAGTTCTTGGTTCATGTGTTTCGTCTGACCATCAGATTGTTGGTGGTATCTGGAGGCTAGACTGACATTTACGTTGAATGCTGCCCATAGATGAGAGGAAATTGCGGTCCTTGGTCAGAGATCATGACTTCTAATAGGCCATAGAATCGGAATACACAGTTACGTAGGTGCTCTGAAGTTTCAAAGGCGGTGGGCAGTTTGGGTAATGGGATGAGACGGCAGGCCTTGGAAAAGCGGTCTATGATGGCAAGTATGGTGGTGTGACCCTGGGAACTGGGAAGGTCTGTGATAAAGTCTATGGTTATGTGGGACCAAGGTTGCTGAGGTATAGGTAGTGGGTGTAGTAACCTGGTCAGGAGTTGTTTAGATGATTTATTGATGTTACAGGTGGAACAGTTCTGAACATATGTGATGGTGTCTGCCTGCACAGTGGGGCACCAAAACCAATTCAGGGGTGGCCAGAGCTGAGGGAGTAGTGAACCTATTGGGTGACCTTGCTGAGCATGAGTGGGAAGTAAGTGCATGCTGTTAGGAGGGCATTTGAGGCATGGTGGGTCATGAGTTTGAGCATAGGTTATGTTTGTCATGTTGTCCCATTGTACAGGAGCAATGATTATTGTGGGAGATATGATGGGTTCCTCGGGCTGAGCTTGTTGCGACTGTTTGTGCTGATGGAGAAATGCATCGGCTGTGGTGTTCTTTGAACTGGGGCGGTAGGTGACAGTGAAGTGAAGAACAGAGCCCACCTAGCCTGTCTGAGTCTTTTTGCGGTGTGTAGATACTCTAGGTTTCGGTGATCCATGAGCACTAAGAATGGGTGTTTAGCTCCCTCCAGCCAGTGGCACCACTCCCACTCTAGCAGCTTTTGTGGCTAGTAATTCTTGATTCCCGATGTCATGCTTCTGTTCGTGGTGCAGAGCATGTGGGAGAAGTAGGTGCAGGGGAAGAGCTTGGGAGGAATGCCATGATCCTGGGAGAGTACATCTCTGATGGCCGTATTGGAAGCGTCCACTTTGACAGTGAATGTCTTGTCTGGGTCAGGATGGTGGAGGAAGGGTGCATTGGTGAAATGAGCTTTGAGGTCTTTGGAGGCTTGGATGGCTGTCAGGGACCAGACAAGCCAAAAGCCCCCTTTCTTCAGCGTGGATGTCAGTGGTGTTGCGACAGTACTGAAACCTCTGATAAAACATCTGTAGAAGTTGGCAAATCCTATGAAACATTGCAACTCCTCTAATGGGTTGTGGTCACTGTAGTACTGCCCTTACTTTACTGTCCTCCATCGTTACACGTTCTGAGCTGATCTCATAGCCTAAAAATTATATTACTGTTTGATGAAACTCACATTTCTCAGCCTTGGTGTAGAGTTGGTGAGATATGAGTAATTTCAGGACGGCTGGCATGTGATGGACATGATCTTCAAGTGTGCTGGAGTAGATGAGTATGTTGTTGATGTATACAATCACAAACTGATTTAGCATATCACGGAAGGTATCGTTAATGAAGGCCTGGAATACTGAGGGACTATTGGCCAGTCCAAACAGCATGATGTGCCCATTCATAGTACCCAGTGGTGGTGGAGAATGCTGTTTTCCACTCATTTCCTTCACAAATCCGAATGAGGTTGTAGGCATTGTGTAGGTTGAGCTTTGTGTAGAACCTGGCTCTCTGCAGTTGTTCAGGCAGATGGCACCAGAGGAAGGGAGTACCAATACTTGAACGTGACCTCATTTAGTACATCATAATTATAATTGTTTATTATAATTTAGTACATTATAATCAGTATATGGGCAGAGACCTCCATCTTTCTTGTCCATGAAGAAGAACCCAGCTGATGCTGGTGAGGTGGAGGGTCTGATGAAACACTTGGAAAGTTCCTCCTCGATGTAAGACTTCATGGCTTTGCACTCTGGTTAAGATAGGGGAAATATTCTGCCCTGAGGAGTACCTGGGAGTAGCTTTATGTTGCAATCACCGGAGCGATGAGGCTTCGATTTACTGAAGGCTTCACTTACGTCTGAGTACTCTGGAGCCAGGTTGGGAATTCCAGGCTTCTCCAGTTATCCCTGCTTCTATGAAACCAGGCGGTTGTGTCTTTGCAGTTGGGGTAAGCCCAGGATGAGTGAATGGTCAGGTGACTGGATAACATGTAGCCTGGTGATCTCAGTGTGTAGTGTTCCGACTTACAGCTGGATATCTTGGGTGGTATAATGAATGTGGCCGACCCCTAGGGGGCGTCCGTCTAGTGCTGCCACTGCCAAAAGAAAGTTACAGGGATTTACAGGTACATCGTGGGCATTGGCGAATCCCTCATCAATAAAGTTACCCGCAGCCCCAGAGTCAAGCATGGTTGTGGTATTTTTCGGTTTCCTGGGGGAACGTTAATATAACAGGCAAGTTCAGACACGAGGCAGAGCAGATTAATGAACTACATGCACTCACCATGGCGGTTCATTGTTGAGGGCAAACTGGGCAAGAGGCTCTTGGATGTCCTGCCTGACCACAGTACAGGGAGAGGTGTTGTGATGATTTTATTCCTCAGCAGAAAGTTGAGTGTATCTGATTTGCATGGGTTCTTGTTCGCTTATGTGGCCAGATGTACCTGCGCTTGATAATTCGCGTTGAGGAATTTTCGGACTCAAAGGAGGTTATTGATGTGAATGGCTAGTTCAATGAACTGGTCGATGGTTTTCCCTTTGTTGCAGCAGGCCAGTTCTGATTGGAGTTTCAGACACAACCAATCGCAAAATAGCAATTTCATAGTGTCCTGTACCCACCCGGTTTGTGCCGCAAGCATGCGGAAAGTGAGCGCATAATCCGCCATGGTCTCTCTCTCCCCTGCCGGTGAGAGCCTAGCTGATCACTAGCCTCTTTCCTTCCTCTGGGTGTTTGAACACCACGCGAAATCATTGGAGAGATTTGCTGAATGAGGAAAAGACTGGTTGGCCATTACTCGACACCACGATTGCCCAATCCAAGGCTCTTCTGGTGTGTAACGAGCAGACAAAGGAGTTACGGCTTATGTTGGTGGGATATAAGGCGGGTTGCTGGTTCACAAACAGTGAGCATTGTAGAAAAAAACCCTTACCTTTGGCTGATGATCCATTGAACTTATCTGGAAAAGCAAGGCGTGGATTAGCGGTTACGGTGTGAGTCAAGGTGGAGCAGTCCACTGGAGAAGATGGCGGAGCTGCAGGCACAGCTGGGCTTGGGTAGGTGAATGCATTGCATAGCCTTTACCAGTTCAACTGATAATGATGTTAGCTGCTCCAGTTGTTGTTGGTGTACCACTAGCACCTTGGCTTGAGCTGAAACCTTGCTCTATAGCTGCTGGATCGAGTCAGTGAAGGGTCAGCAGAGTGAGGATTCATTTGCAGCTTTATTAAATGAAACAGTATAAACAGATGTAAAGGCAGGCACAGATCAGTCATAGGCAGACAGGGACGTAGTCAGTAAACAAGCACATGGTTAGGGAAGGCAGTGAAGGTTCAAAAATACATAAAAATTCAAACAAAGACAAAATAAATAACAAAAGAACCATTCAGTAATGTCCACAAGGCAAAACATGACTTCACAAGGATGGAGCGTGTAGGAACATATTAAATAGTATATAGAGATGGGAAACAGGTGTGTGTAATCAGTTCCGGGTGTCCAGGGAGTATAGGGAAGGAGTCAGTACTCAGGTGATGGTGCCCTCTGGTGGTGAGTGGGATGACTATGGAGGCCTGATTCATGACACCCACCTCTTCTGTATACATTTGACTAACCGCTAAATTGTCCCCAAACAGCAGAACGTGTCATCTTCTACTCCTTAATTGAAACATTTACTTAGATATGGAACAGCATTTTTTTTTAGCAAGCAGTGAAATTGTGAGACTTGGATTGAATTTTGCTGGATTTCATTTAGTCATAAGAAAATACCCTAACACTAACTCAATTCAATTCAGTTTTATTTGTATAGTTGTTTTTTTTTTTTTTTTAATGGACATTGTTCCAAATCAGCTTTACAGAAATACCATATATAAATTCAGGATATATATATATAAAATGTATGAATTTATCCCTAATAAGCAAGCTAGAGGCGACGGTGGCAAGGAAAACTCCTTGAGACTGTAACTAAGTCAGTCCCAAAACGATCCTAAGGTTATTGCATGCACATTTTTGAACATGTGATTTAATTTCAACAGTTTCAGCAGTTTATTATAGATCAGATTTTCTGTTGTATGGAAATCTGAGGTATAATATTGTGAGGAAATCTGATACCTTCATCCTGCAGGTGAAGCCCTGTTATTGATTGGGATTTAACCATAAAGATGATAATTGTACAAAATCCACAGTTATTCATACAAGAGTTGTTCCTACAAATTGTAATTAAGGAAGAGGAGTGGTCAGAAAGGGTGAGAAATATGTAATGTAAACATTTAAAAATTCAAAATTGAAAAGTGTAAGTAACTAACTAAATTGAACTTTCTTTTGGAAGTAGGAAAGATTGTCCTATTTAAGTTGTTTTCTGTTATACAGTATATCTACTGATTTCACAGTACGAATGTACACATCCCTAATCATTATCTGTAGGCTGTGCTACAACAATTGAAATTCATTACAGTTACCCTGCAGTACACTACACAACTCATATTTATGACTTGGCCCTTGATATTGACAATTATATTTATATAATTTTTCAATCTCTTTCTGTTTTAGAACAGCAAACATTATAATACTGTCACCTGACTGAGAACGTTCTTTGCATAAATACACCTCACACTTCTGCCTTGCAAATTCAGATTAAACAACAATCCATCCATTTTCTGTACCACTTATCCTACACAGGGTTGCAGGGAGCCTGGAGCCTACCCCAGAGAACTCAGGGCACAAGGCAGGGTGCCTTTCCATCGCAGGGCACAACTGCACACACACACACACACTCATTCACACATTCTGGACAATTTGGAAATGCCAGTCAGCCTACAACGCATGTCTTTTAACTGGGGGAGTAAACCGGAGTAGCTGGAGGAAACCACCGCTAATTAAGCTAGTTAATTGATAAATGAGATGAAGATGAACCTTACCAGCGTAAAAAGAAAAAGGAAGGTATAGAGAGAAAAAGTGTATGGGGCCAGGTTTTTGGTGATATATGATGACTTAGTCATGTACAGTGAAAAAAAAAAAATCGCATATGGGAATTTACTCAAATAAATTGAGGCAGCAATCTGTGGCCAAAATGCGACATATGTTATAATAATAAAATATAATATATTATAATAATATATTTTAATAATATATTTTTTGTTACATGTGTGCCAGTCATTTGTGTCCTAATTATATGGAGTATGCCAATTATTCTGGAGCTATTGTATAACTGTGACAAACAGATAACTGTAGTGCTCACACTAGGTTATTTTGCTTATTAACACACTTCAAATGAATGTCAAATGAGCAAATGTGTCCTTCAATTCCACCTCTGTGTGTCTTTCAGTGGGAGCTTACATCTAGGCCTCCCATGCTGGGATTTCAGCCTTCTGCGAGTGTTGACCTGGTCCCTGTGTTCCCTGTTGTGTATCGCACTGTACTTCACCCACACTACGGCAAGTCCTGGCTGGAAAAACGCACGCCTGACTACAAGGTGAAACACTGAAGTGTGTTATAAGTGCTTTAATCTTAGTTTGTAATGTAACTTTTATGTAATGAGCTGTTTTCTTGTCATAAAGGTTAATTAAAACAGTATCAAAACAGCAAGCATTTTTCTATGTTGAACATCTCTGGTGAGAATTAAATTCTATTTGTGGCACATACAATTACATGCACTATTTGTAGAACATAGCGTTTTAAATTTGTTCAGCATTTTACTTTACTCTCTCACTCATAGGTTTATCTAGATAATGCTTTGGAGTCCTGGATTAGGCCAGAGGAAGTGAGAATTTTTCAGCATCAGGAAAAGCCAGTACTAATGACAAACCAAGTGGCGATGAGCATATCAAGGCCAGCAGCTGCCTCCAGGAATTTCCACACTCTGCTTCTGACACCCAGGCGCATTTCAGGTAGGAGGAAGAATTTTCTAATCCTGTATTCTTTTGGCCTGCTGGCCCACTGTCAGGCTTGCCTTAATCCACAGGTTTTATCGCACTCCACTCATATTTTAGGCTCCCTTTTTTCCCATTCTCTTGGATTTGAATTATTCTATTTTACTGCAAGCAAAGCTATAAGTCTGTCAGCTTTCATTTATGATGCTCTAAAAAAAAAGGAAAAACATTAGTATGAGGAAAGGCTTTGTGTGTCTACAACCGCTGTTTTCAGCCATTGCTTCGAAGGCATTATAGCAGTGAAGTAAAAGCAGTAAACTTGTACACAGGTCAAATGAAGGTCTCACAATATGGGATGAAAATAGATGTGAATTATAGGTGCACACCTGCATGGCTTAGATGTGTATAATAGTCCATTCCTCTGCAGCAGTAACCTGGGTGCACTCCTCTCTGTCCCATTGTAGCTGGACAGAGATGGATTCCATTGCAGGTCTAATAGACTGATGCTGAAGGATTAGTCTTTGAAAGATTAAAAAAGTCACCTTCCTGGAGAATTCTGGAGGATTTTATATTATTGCAAGGACTTTGAAAATTGGAAGATTTGAAACAGGTTGTGCCTTTTGTAGCCACACAGTGACATAGCCAGAAATTGATTTCAATGGAAATAAGGAAATATGGTAAATAAAATTATTGCATGAGCTATATAATTAAACTGATAAGTGTGACACGCCTATGCATTTTGAGTAGATGCCAGACAGTAGAAGTGGTTGTGGTATGCAGTGTTTGTCATTTACTTAGTTAATGCATGACCTACTGTCAGCCAATCCTGTCGTATTAGTAACATTACTAGGTGTAACAAATACATTTATGACAAAACTACATGCTAGTATTGGTTGGTGGTGGTGGTGGTGGTGGTGGTGGTGGTGGGGTAGATATCTTTGCCTTCCTGCAGAAGAAATACATTGGCTTTCACTTTGATTTCTCTACACTCAAAGTGTGGCTAGCTGGCTAATAGCTTCAGACCGAAAATGGGAAAAATACATTCTCCCAATTAGTTAATTCTGTTTCTCACCATAGAACCCAGTAGCCTATAAAATGTGATTAAACAAACTAAGAGATGTTGCTATCTGATGCCTGTGGCAGAATCATAACGATTGGCTTCAGCGGCCTTTTATAAACATCATTAGAGCACAATTACTGAGCAAAACAATATTATTTGATACATATATACTTATCTGCACTGTATGCATGTTATGTTAGCCACCCACGATTAACCACATAGTACGGTCATAAAATATTTCCAAATCCCGCCAGCTACGGCTGTACATTCCCATGAATCTCTGCTTTAACTGGGTCAAGGAAAATAGTCGAAAGGTTTTAAACTGTTGCAATTTCCATGTGCTGTGCAGTCCATAATTATTATCTTTACTCCTACGCAGTAAATTTGAAATAAAATGCACAATATAAGCTTTAGGTCAAGGATGAACCAGTAAAAATAAAACAATACAAAAAATAACATATTGTTTTTATTGTACATAGGTCTCTCCATTACAGCAAAAAAAGAAACATTCCTTTTCCAGGAGACTGTATTCTAAAGATAATTTTGTAAAAATCCAAATAAGCTTTATAAATCTTTATTTTAAAGGGTTTAAACAATGTTTTCATGCTTGTTCAACGAACCATAAACAATTATTGCACATACGCCTGTCCTTAAGACACTAACAGTTTACAGGTGGTAGTATTTAAGGTTACAATTACAATAACTTAGGACACTAAAGAGACCTTTCTACTGACTTTCTACTGGCTCAGCTGGGTGAACATGCCATTAGGCCTGCTGCAGGGAGGCATGAGGACTGCAGATGTGGCCAGAGCAATAAACTGCAATGTCTGTAATGTAAGACGCCTAAGACAGTGCTACAGGGAGACAGGAAGGACAGCTGATTGTCCTTGCTGTGGCAAACCACAACCATTGGTCCCCCTAGACGTGATCAAGAACATGCAAATGCCTTGGTGGAAGAGTGATGTAACATCTCACAGCAGGAACTGACAAATCTGGTGCCGTCCATGAGGATGATATGCACTGTAGGCCATACCAGATACTGACTGTTACTTTTGATATTGACCGCCCCCTTTGTTGAGGGACTCATTATTCCATTTCTGTTCGTCTAATGCCTGTGAAACTTGTTCAGTTCTTGAACCTTTTTATGTTAATACAAATATTTACACATGTTCAGAAATGTGCTAGAAATAAAAGCAGTTGAATGTGAAAGGATGTTTCTTTTTTTGTTGAGTTTAGTATCAAAAGTTCTTGGATAAATGGACGCTTGGCTATTACCTGGCCAGCTTTATACTAATAAAGAAAGCCATCATGATAATAGTACATTGATTAGAATGCAGTCAAAGTGGTAATAATTGTTGTGGTGTTCTGCAACAAATGCAGCAAAAACACACTCTTGAGCCTCTTAATAGACAACTACACACAGAATGGAGGACCACCATAATACCTGATCAAAGACCATTTATCATTCATGGTCACAGATCATCATAAAAGAACTGCTGAACCCATCAGGAACATAATCCCAATATATAGGTGTGTCAGAGACTACAATAAAGAGATAAATACACCAGCTGAAGATTTACCAGAAGATGCAAACCACTGTTAAGCCCCAATAGCACAAATATCATATTGCAGTGTACTAAGTGTATATAAAATTCCGGTTAGGTTCTTGAGCTTATAGACAGATGAGATGAAGATGAACCTTACAATAGTGAAAAGAACAAGAAAGGCATAGTGAGAAAAATTGAGATCAGGGGATTTAGGGCTAGTGGACAGAAACATGCTCACTAGAGGTCGACCAATTGGGAATAAGATTTTAAGGGAAGAGATTTTTTCCATCACAATGTGCTCTCTCTCTCTCTCTCTCTCTCTCTCTCTCTCTTGCTGAAATGTTGGCCCCTGATTGCCTTCTCTCTAATCAAAAGAGACAACTTGCATCCCAATTCACCTACTTACACTATGTACTTTAATTATGTACACTTTTTGCAAACAAAAATGACATACTTTAGTCCTTGTCGCATTTCAGTTTTTCTTCATTCATTTTAATTTATATTAATTTAATTTATCATTCCCTTGATTTATTTTTCCTCATTTCATTTACACCTCTCTAAAATGCATGCTTCAATTTGACGAAGCAAACTGTCACAAAACTCCTCCTCCCTTGCACAAGGATTTGTGGGCAATATTTGCTGAAAAAGGGTCCATGGAGCCACACTTCTACTGGAAATAGTAGACCATCCGGTTACCTTTGGGATACTCAATTCAACATACTGCAATTTGGGACGCACTATATTCTCATCTCGGATACAATTTAGTACAGTATAGTATGCGAATTGGGATGCCGGGACACATTTGACTACTTTTTTTTTCTACAATGTAGCACAGGTCCCAGTGCTCCTGAACTGATACTATGACTGTAAGACAATACTGGAAACTCTAAGTCATTGTTTTGGGGAAAGTTAAGCATGGAGTATAAAATGCAGCGAGAATACCTATAACACATACTTGGCTCGGTGAAATCACAGTTGAAACATTAACAATATGAGGCCTGTGCCAGTGTAAGTGTTTGTTCAGGTTTGGAGAGGCATGTGCTTATTTCTATGACATATATACGACAAGTAACAAATTTGTAGCGTGGCGAAAAAGCTTAATTTACGGTGTCTACTTTAACTGTCAGGTGTGATTGAATAGCTGTCAGAGACATGCTTTTCAGTGGAATTTGGTAGAAGCCGCTAGTTTAATGACCACATGTGTCTTGTACTAGAACACTGTCACCTTTATTAAATCACTGTTGCTGTGTGAGCGAGTGAGTTAACTGACCTGTTCTGCAGAAGTTTGGCTTGAATTAGTAAGTATGGTTGCTAATACAGTAGATCACTGTGGGTGCCTCTACCTGTCAGGAGGCTGATCATGATGTTTTGGATTTAATGACTGCATCTAAGAGGTTGGTCTTAAAACTTAATCATGCATTGTTTTCCCCACGAAAAAAGCACTTGTGCTATTGTGCTATTTTTTTGTCACTTGCTTGATTTCTGTTTTTTTTTTTCTTTTCAATATGGTGAAATCAACTGATAAGATAATGTTAATGGCTCACCTGGTGTGGTGTTACATGTCTTTGTTAGCCCAGAACTACATTTTAGAACTAAAATACCTAACCCTAGCAGGGATGTAACTGAATTTGAGTACATTGTTCTGAATGAACAGATAATGTGTTCTAAAGAGATACATATATAGGCACAGTATTTGTCTTTTTTCCCCCAGAAAAAAACCCCAATTCTGTTTGAGACTAGATGTGTACATTGTCACTAGGTTTCTGTGGTAAACAACAAAAATTGTTCATGAGCGGGAGGTTTTTACCTTGTGGTGTGCGAGAGGTCAGATATGAAGTTTGTCGACACAAGCAGTCACATATAAAGCTCATAGGACAGTCAGTGTTTATTAACATGAACGTGTCGCACTGCACAATGCATTTACAAGGTTAATTCGTTCATCCTTAGTAAATGCTTAATAATTGCCTTTAAAATAAGCTACTAATTCATTTAAATTATGTTAAATAGAACCAACTAAATTTGTTAGAAAATAACAAATCATTAGGGGAAAAAATAGTCCCACACACATCTGTGGTTGAGACTACAATTATGAACTTGAGTGATGCAGCTGAAGTTGAAGAACTGTCAGAGTCAGAATTCACACACCATGGTGACAGTGCTGATGTTTCTACCTCTGGGTTGTTTTCAAGGTTTCTCCAGTTTTTCCAGGGACAGATTGGTATGGTTTATATTTAGTTTTTTTTGTTTGTTTGTTTTTTAAAAACTTCCAGTTTAGGTCACACCCACTTTGGGTTTAAATCTAAATACAAATACAGCTACCAGCTGCCAAAATCTGAAAACAGTTTATAAATGTAAAATTATATACAAGCTGTTTCAAGAAAATCACACCACAGTAATAAATTAAGCATTTCCACTTCACAGTTAGAGGTTCCCAGGTTCGATCCTGAGCTTGGGTGACTTTCTGTGTGGAGTTTCTGTGCATATTGTCCCCGTGTCTGTGTGCATTTCCTAAGGGATCTCTGGTTTACTCTCACCTTGCAAAACATGCCAGTAGGTGGATGGGCGAAGATAAACTGTCCCTAGGTGTATGAAAGAGTGGGTGCCCTGTGATGAACTGGTGTCCCATTCAAGGTGTATTCCCGCCTCATGCCCAGTGTTTCCCGGGATAGGCTTGGATACTTCACAACCCTGAACAGATAAAGCAGTTATTGACAGTGATTGGTTGAGTGAGAGAGTAAGGAATTAGAAAATCTGAGACCTTTAATAATAAGAAGAATGGTTCTTTTGTGTCCAAATTGAGCACATATATCTACATTGGATTTTCAGTGTTCAGCTTTTGTGATTCAAGTTAATGGAAGGTTATTAGTTCATATAAGTTCCATGAATAATAAACTATAGACTATATATACACTAATATTGGCACCCTTGGTAACCATGAACAGAGAAGGCTGTGAAATACTCTGCTCTCATGGATATCAAACTAGAAATTGCAAACAAAAGACAGGTTTATAAAAAAAATATCTTTGTGAAATATAGGTGTGCAACAGTTATTGGCACCCTTTGTGCTACCTCCCTTTGCCACGATAGCAGCTCTAAGTCTTCTCCTATAATACCCGATGAGGTTGAGACCATTTCTCCATATAGAATCTCTTCAGATCCTTCAAATTTTGAGGTGAAATGTCCCAGAGTGATTATAGTACATATAGGCACACTTCAAACACTGTTTGACCACTAAAATTAGTGGACCAGAACTAACTGTAGTATGATCTGAAATAACTACGGACAGTGTACAATTAAAGCTGTATGAGATCTTCTTTAAGACTGTGTTCATATGAATGCAAGAAGTTGATTTTTGACCAGTGATTGCTCTGAGACCCTTCACAAATATTAATCCTCATAAACTATAATGGTAGAAAATGAATTCATCCTGCAAAACATTAATGACATCTTGATAACATCACACACAGTATCTTAATATGTGCGTATGTGACAAGTAACGTCATACAGTGGATCAATGAACAACAGCGGATCAATCAAAACAAGCAGTGATTTGAGTGCAACTGATAAATAAACTCCCAATCCTATAGTCCCTTGTTAACGTCATGCATAAGACACACCCCAATATATATCCACATATATGCTATTTAAATGAAATGTAAATTTACAAATCTATGCAAATGTTGTGACAGTGAACTAACAATTAATCAGACTACAGTTGTCCAAGGTCTGAGGAAAGAAGTTAAAAACAAACAAAAAAAGCCCTTGAAATCAAATAAAAATCAATTGTCAGCACAGTTTGAACAAAGGAAAGGAATGCCCAGTATGTTTATCTTTGACAGTCCATATCTTTGATATATCCATATCTTTGTCAAAGATAAACATACTGGACATTCCTTTCCTTTGGAAACCAATGAATGAAGAAACTGTAGGTGGAATTTTTGCACGCTAATTTTAATAACAGATTAACCATACGTAACTTTGATGAATAAGGGCCACTGAGCATTGGACAGTAGAGTTATTAATGTTTGATAGAAGGGAAATTTTCCAGTACACCCATGGTGTTATTGTACACTTTTTCCTCTGCAAATCAGAATAGAAAAATAACCAGCTATTGCAACAATGCAGACTTTAAAGTTCCAAAGGTTCCATGTACAGACATACAATTTACAATACAATTTAGTATTGGTATTTTAGATTAGACATTTTAGGTTGATAAATCAGAAAGCATACGTAAATTAGAGGATATCAAGCTTAAGAACATTGCTATGTTGACGGCCCACACAGAAGTAAAAATAAAAAATCTACTATGCAGTGTCTGATTATAGTTGATGTGGTGTTAATATTTTGATGCAAAACTGTGGTGCAAACAGCTGTTAGGTTGCAAAGATAAAGCCTGCCTTATGTCTGGTTTATGCTTTTATCATTGACTGTGATATGAATTTTCCAGAAGAGTGCATGGTCCCTGTTATAAAAGAAAAATACGAAGATTTTCATGTGTAAGACACAATGACTATCACGTGGAACCAAAGCACTGCCACACACACACACACACACACACACACACACACACAAAAAAAAAAATTAAAGAGATTACAAAAAGATTATGCCATTCTAATTTCTCAGCCCCATATGCCAGTGTGGCTTTATTAAACGTACATTAAGCATCACATTCAGCCACTTCCCCATAAACAAAGAGTCTATGGAGCTCTCAAATCCACACAACAGACAAAATGAGATGAAGACAATAGTAGAATAGACAATCTTTCAATAGTTTATTTAAATTAAATGTCATTGCAATGCAGCTCACACACTGCCTCTCGATAGTTCAGTAGAAATTATTTTTTATTAGTAGTACAGTAAATATGTTCTTTCATGTTTATACACGACTGTTATAGATTAATTATTCATATTATTCATAACCCAACATAACTCCAGTAATATTCAACATTTTTTGAATGTTAAAATTGAAAATAAGGCAAAATAGAAAAATACTCAACAGTGGGGTGGTTACCAATCCATGATGGATTATTTACCTTGAAGTGTTTTATTCCTCATGTACCAAAGCAATTTGGCAACGATTACATTTTTTATTTCTTAAAGAACGAGGTGTACTTTTTAAAAGTTTATGGTTACTTTAATGTTGTAGGAGTTCCTGTTATTACTTGCATTATAGCAGCTATAAACAGTCATCTCACTTTCTCTTGCAGTTAATAAAAATTATTTTAAAAAAACAATCAAACAAACAAACAAAAAAAAAACAAAAAAAAAAAAACAGCAAAGTGCAAAGTTCACTGTCCTAAAGATTTTCCTGTGGAGGAAAAGGAACAGCTTTACTTTACTGGAGACTACAAAAGTGCTAAATCTCCTCAGAAAAAAAAGTTTCTCCATATGAATAAACGTCTGGGTTACGCATGTAACCCTGTTCCCTGAGAAGGGAACGAGACATTGCGTTTAGTATAACACTGTGGGATGCCATGACCGGCATCTGAAGCTTGTAAAATCATGCCTATTTATAGGCCTGCCATGATCAGGTGACATGGCAATTAAGCGCGTCGCATGATATAAATATGTCAGCGGTGAACCGCGCCATCAGCCTCTATTATCTGAAGTGAAGAAGCAATTCACAGGCCTACCCTGGTATGACAAAGCTACGCAACTTCTCATTCCCTTCTCAGGGAACAGAGTTACATGTGTAACCCAGACGTTCCCTTTCAAAGGGAACTTCACCGTTGCGTTTAGCATAACACTATGGGAACGACAATACCCACTCCGTCATACTGAGGGTACAGCCTGTTCAAAAAGACCCAAGCCCGAGGGTAACTGCAAGACACTCGAGCCCGGGGTGGAATGAATATCCAGGATGTAATAACGAATGAATATGTGTGGTGTAGACCATCCTACAGCAACACACACATCCTGTAAGGATACCCCTTTGGACAAAGCCCTCACAGAGGCAACCTACCTAGTGGAATGAGCCCTTATGCCCAGAGGCGTAGCGAGACCTCATTATGCGCACCTCATAAGCAATAGAGATTGCTTCCACTATCCAATTAGAGATGCGCTGCTTTGACACAGCATCACCTCTACTGTCGAGACCAGCAGCTGTTCCAAGTTACGCCACTGGCCGGAGCGGTGGACGTTAGTACAGAGAGCCCTTACTGGACACAGCAGTTGCATTCTTTCTTGTTCCGGTGTGGGGAATGGAGGAGGACAGAAAGCCTGCAACACCACAGGGTGGGCAGCCGATGTAGGCACTTTAGGAATATAATCTGACATAGGATACAGGAAGGCCTTGGCTAATCCAGGGGCAAAGTCAAGGCAGGATTGGGGCAACAGAGAGAGTTTGTAGATCTCCTACTCGCTTGAGAGATGTCAGGGGCAGCAGAAGAGCTACCATTAGAGTCAGAAGCTTCTCAGAGGCTGACTCTAAGGACTCAAATGGGGTCCCTGACAGAACTTCCAGGACCACAGAACGGTTCCAGGAAGGTATGCGCAGCCTGCATATGGGCCTCAGCCGCCTGACACCATGCATGAACCTCAAAGTTAGAGGATGTTGCCCCATAGAGGCTCCATCAACAGGGGCATGGCTGGCCGAAATGGCAGCCACGTAAACCCTGATTGTAAAAGGAGCCCACCCTGCTGAGAAACGTTCTTGTAAGAACTCCAGGCAGCATCAGGTTTTCATTGCCCTGTGACAGTTCGCTGACCAGAGAACACTGAAAACTTGGAACCGCCTTGGCTAGGGGAGGCCCTACTAACACTGGGGGCTAACTGCCCTAACAACCTCATGTCCCCTGACACGTCCCTCCATGGCCCCTCAGGACCGCTCTTTTTTGCCTGCTTGGCCTTTATGACCATTCTCAGATCAGGCCTAGTAGCAGGCCGCGACTGTGGCGGCCCGGTTCCCCTGGCTGTCTGCGGGAGTTGGTGGGCTGCCATACTCGCCTTCTGGGTCTCCCTCACACTAGTGTTGGCCCAGGCTCCACTCCACTCTACTTCAGCCTTGTGAACTCAAGACAACAGTGACCCACAAGCAAGACTACTACCGTATGGGCCTTGCCCACCAATGCCACGCTGGCCTTACACGGTGGCTTGGATGGCAAAGCCAGCCCCCCTAATTACCTGCCGTCGATGGAGAGAGGTAGCTCGCAAGCGCTTCCTCCACCTTCAGCATAGCTAAATAGCCATGCCGTTCATTCCCAACAATGGCCGAATAATCCAACATCGTGGGGTTATAAATACGGCTTATGCATGGTTTTCCCCTAGAAGCCTGATATTTTGTCATGCACTTCTGGAAGACAGGGGAGTTTCTGCAGTGTGAGGGATTTACTTTCACTGGGGAGAAAAAGGCTCATCCAGCCTTAGTAATCACTTCAAGCAGCTCTTTATATGCTGCTTTCAGTTTTTAGCACATCCTTCTGGCTCCTCGGAGTCAGAGAGGAATTATTACTATTATTTTTGTGTGTGTGTTCCCCCCCCCCTTTTGTCTTTCCATAGCGGAAGGAGTCGCTGCGACACGAGCTCCAAAATCCAACGGAGAGCCGAACCCGGAAGACAGAGCAAGAGATAGAGATTGATCGTCTCTGGCTCCTCTTCCGGATCCACAAGAGATCCCCCGAACCTGAGACGGCTAGCTGCCTCGGCAGCGGCTGGCCCAGATCCGCGAGGCTCTGAAACCCAACTCGCTTCGGCGTCCGAGAAGAGTTATGAGCCGTGCTGCTTAATGTAGGCATTACCATGCGCAGCCTCTCGAGGCTGCCATCGCATGCTAAAACCCTAGACACTTCACCCAGAAAGTGTGCACTATTCCCCGTGATGAAACAAGAGCAAGCTGTAACACACTTCCTGCATTCTCTCACTCATATTTTTCTCTCTCGCTCATTCCTTTTTTTTTCTTCTTTTTTTTTTAAAGGGATAGAAAAGTTCTGAGATTTTGAGAAAAGATAGCGAGGAAATGAAGCCTTTTTGTTTCTTTACACAAAAAACTGACGTGCATGTCTTTCGATGAAGATAATAAAGGCTAATGGCATGGATAATAAAGGCTGACGCGCTTAATTGCCATGTCACCTGATCATGGCAGGCCTTTAAATAGGCATGATTTTACACAAGCTTCAGATGCCGGTCACGCCAGAGAGGCACTCCCATAGTGTTATGCTAAACGCAGTGTCGAAGTTCCCTTTGAAAGGGAACTTTTATTGTTGGAATATTATTAGACTAAACATTAATTTTAATGCCATAACATAAACATAGCATACTTTTGATTGGAATTACAGAATAAATTACCGTAATTTATAGAAAACTTATTTATAGAAAATTAGCTAAAACTTTCAGACTAATCAGAATTGAGAATTTAACAGTGCTGTGGTATAAGTAAGGAATGACACATGACAGACCATGGTGTTATACGAAAATAATGCACGCCGAGGGGGTATGAGGCAATGTGAGGTACAAGCCAACATAACAGTGTGGTCTGTTATTCCACTTATACCACAACGATTTGCTAAAGATTGCAATGTTTCATTTATTAATTGACAACACATCAGACATTTTCACGGTTTATAGATAGGTGTAATATTGTGGTACATATGACAGACAAGTTAGTTCCTGTTTTCACCTACATAAGAGCAGCAATAAACAGTCATTCTTCACCAGCTTCTCTCCATCTCTTTCTCTCACTCTCTCTCACTCACAGACACACACACACACACAAAGATCAGCCTGTCATTTTACCAGGAAAAAGGAGAAAATGGAAAGTGTAACCAAGACAGGGAGTGCTTACAACCGAAACTCCTTCCATAAATGTTCAATAAACTTCTCCAATCAAAAAACATCACCACATCAACGAATATAAGAATTAATTTGTTAAACTACAACCCATTTTTAAATCTGTTTATTGTTAGTCTTAGATTAATTGGAGCATCTACTATACAATACCCTGTGTATGAGCTGTTACTATAGAAACAATAATGTATCTGAATGAGCTCATTAATAGTAAGCTATCATTCATGTTTTACCTGTGCTGTCATATGAAAATAATGCACACCTTCTGTGGTATAACAGTCATTAATGCACACATGCATACTGTCATCTATATAGTCATATACATTTTGAAAATATTGTCATATAAAATTGGCTGTATTACTCACCCCTAGTAAACATTAGACTGATCCCAGAAGAAATGTAATAAACATGGGTAAAGGTAGGTTTATAAAGTTCAGTTTCTCTGCTTGCTGCAGGACTTCATCCTCTGCCCTTAAAAATCACAATCCACAAAGGGCAACAGCAAGAGCCAACGCAGGAACTTCTCTTTCTCAAGGCACTGAGTCATCACCTGCTGATAACACAAGCACTTCTCAGAGTTCTACTGTGTTGTTTTATGGGTGAACTATTCCAGTCAGGTGTAAAGATGTCTAATTTTACAAGTCCCGCGCGATTCATTAATTCATTGCTGTGTAACTAATATTTAGGATGCTTTATGACTGTTAAACAGCTATATGTGGTTGGGTGGAACAGTTTGTTCACGTTATTCTTCTGTGAAATGTCAAAAGAACAGCATGACCAGCATGACTGATTGTGAAAATCAGGCAAAAGTGATCTTAAATGCATGTAAATGTAGCCATCTGTCACCAATCAGTGCTCAAAGCAAGTGCGTGCATGTGTTTCGACTCTCAGTTCATGCGTATTAGCATATTGAAGTCTCCGAGTAAATGATCAGATGTGTAGATAATAAAGTGGCCTTAAATGGATTTCTGTGTGTGTGGATGTGTATTTAGATCATTGTGAGGGCCAAATGTCCCCATGGTGTTAGGGTACATGACAAATTGCCACTGTAGTTATTTGAGGACAAATAATTTTTAATGTGGCTTTAAAATTTGGAGGTTAGGGCTAGTGTTAGATGCACAGTCACCATCGACATACACATACACATTGTGTGTATTTGTATAAGATGTAATACACATAAATCAGTGTCTATAGTGAAACAACCAATCAAAAGAAATGAAATCCTAATTATTTCAATATTTAAAGATGCAATATTATTACCAAGTTTTTCCTTCAGTTTGATGTTTTCTCATTGCATTCCTACAACTACAACATGCTACAAAGTTTATACTACTACCTGCTCCAAGGGTTATACAACACACCATGAATATCACCATGGACTAAGGAAAATCAATTCTGCCAAATAAAATATGTGCAAAACAGGTTCAAGTTGGGATCTCTTGAGTCCTGGCTTAAAAGACAGTATCAAATTAGTGTAGTATTTGCTTTAGTTTGTGCTAGAATCTGACATATATTACTTGTGAAAGCAGTGATTTAGCTGCTTCCAGAGGGTCTGTATGGCAATCATTCTCTGTACCTCGTGTGTATTCAGGTTTCAGCATAGGTTTTTTGTGGCTTTCGGCCAATTTAACGCAATGAAGGAGAATTTACTTTAACTGTACAATTCTACAGCTTTATAGACCTAGTCACAAAACCCTCGTTTTTTTATCGTCGTGAATTTGTGCCGCGTCTTATTGACGGGACCTAATGAAATGTGAAATGTCAGGTGTGGCAAGAAATTTCAGCTCCTGGAAAATGGAGTTTAGAAAAGTGCAATGAAGCGCAGGGTGGGAACGTGGGCTGGTGATTGCAGATCAGTCATATCGCCTGCTCCAGGGATCCTAAATGAGACCTTGAGAGCAAGAGAGAGAGAGAGAGAGAGAGAGAGAGAGAGAGAGAGAGAGAGAGAGAGAGTTCTCTCTGGCACATTAAACAGTATCACTATCAAACATGGAGTGTTTTTGCAGTGTTACATGCAGCACAGTGTTTGTCATCCTCAAAAGTTCATAAATATTTCTTTTCATATTAACCGATGTGAAAGAACAACTGCTGTGTTTTCCCTAAAGATATTTATGTGTTCAAAAGAAAATGTTCTCAAATACACTCAAAGGAGAACATGCACATATATACATTATATGCACATATATACTTACAGGCAACTAGAACAAAAGCATATGATTTTAAAGTACAACAAAACCACAAGCAGTTATTTTTTCCTTACATTTCTTATAAATTAGAGTGTGCTACATATTGTATGCTGGATGAGAACAATATGTCACACTATAGACTCTTAGAAAAAAGAACTTTTCTCCAAATGGCTTAACTCTGTTGTATCTTGCTGATCTCCTGAAAGAGTATAGCCCATCCCAAGCACTTAGCTCACCTGAGTCAGGCTTAGTCCTGAGGATTAGCTTCAGCTCAGCTGGAGGAAGATGTTTTCTTCATTCACTCATAAACTGTGGAGTAGTGTTTCAGTGAACATTATGAATGCTAGCTCAGTAGCCTTTGATATTAACTTTTTTCTGTCAACTAGAACAGTTTTAGGAAGCTAGGAACCCTTAGTTTCCTCAAAGTGTTGTAGTTGGTAACCTTTCTTAGTGTATATAAACATTTGTAGCGTTATAGGATTCTACAAAAAAAATCCTTTACAGTTTCCCACAGAGAAACCTAATTTGTATAGTACATACAATTTAGACATACAATAATCAATTATGTATAAACTATTTTTTATACTCTGTAAAGTAGTCCCAGATTTTGTAAACACTCCAAACTGAGCCACTCATTAGGCATCTAATATTTTCAAGTTTCATAACATTCAGGACTTCCCTAACACATTATATATGACAAGGGGGTAAAGGAGATTTCCATTTCATTAAAATAATCTCCTAGCAAGCAGGGTAACAAAGCGGCAACATCAGCTTCCAAAGATGAAAGAGGCATTGATGAGGAACCAAAAAGTGTGCACGTGATTCACTGGAGCTTGGTGACACCTGTCACACGTAAGGTCTACATTCTTACAGGTGCAGTATTAGAGAGTCTGACTTGAGTGAAGTGAGATGATGCACTATTTTACATTGCATCATACAGTGCTTTGCACATTTACTCACAAGATTCATGAACTCTCTCCAGTGCACATTCCCAAAGTGCTTCTGGAATCTCCTCACCCAATTCAGCTTCTCAAAGTAATGTTTCCAGTCCATTTGGGATTGAATCTAACCAAAAGATTCTGGGTGTGTATGTGGTGTATTCTGTCTACACTTAAATAGTTTATACGTAGAATTCTGAAAGTCTTCTTTGGTTTATGCTACCGGTGAAACATCTTCCTTATCAGAGACATTTCAAAGTTGAGCCCTTGTAGGAAGCTGTCCATTTAACGAACTCTTGGAGAACCCTTTGTGTAAGACCTTTTTTAACTGTTTCTGATTATACACCGAATTTAGTGTTCTCCTATGTTGCCTGGGAATGCATTCCCTATAGGATGAGCTTTTGTTATTTAATAGGTTGTTGTGGTTATTAAGCTCAATGTCAGTAGCTTCTGCAGATCCATAGAACAAACAATACCTACCATGGTTATAATCCCAGCAAAAACAACAACAACTACAATAACAACAACAAAAAACGTCTAAAGTTAAATGGAATCAAAGAAAGAAATGTGACAATTAATCATAAAATGTCCTCTCCCAAGTACAAGCTAGCAGGAAACTGAGAGCAATAGAGAAAGAACATGAGGAGAATATTCCCTCTTTAGTAAAGCTTGCTGAAGTGAATCTGTAATGTAGAGCAATGTAAATATTTTTGACTGGGCAAATATTTAATGCATGCAGTTGTCTGCTGTCTTAGCACCACAGCACAATGGAAGATTTCAAAGTCCTGAAAGCATTTCACAGCTCTTTTTGCACTTCCACTCACTGTCAGCCTTTTGGTTCAATTTATTTGAAACAGGAGCCCTCTGAGAGTCAACATGACACAAACAGCATACAAACACTGCAACCAGCTCTCTATGTACAGCACTATTAAAGGAACAAAGGAGCAAAGGAACCAATATTGATTCTAGTTCAAATGTTCTTAAATGAAGACACATACTCCTGTATCAGCTTTCAGACAGGTTTGGGGGTGTATTAATAATATGCTGACCAATAATTGCAACCCTAGAGAAATAGAAAATAAGCTCCTTAACTCACAAAAAGACAATAGCTCTGTACTGTAAAAAAGAAAAGTTGACTTCACTTAAAACTTCAAGACAACTTGCTGCACAGCTTTTTTGCGTTTACTCAACTCAAGATTAAAAATTGAGTTAAGTGAAGTGAGTAAACTCAAAAAAGCTGTGCAGCAAGCTGCCTTAAATTGTAAGTTAAGTCAACGTTTCTTATTTTACAGTGTGGTATTTAATTAATTTATCATGATTTTTTAAATGCTCTAATATAGATTAAAATGAAACATTAACAAGGAGAGGCATTTTTTTTGCCTTAACAATGTTTAGGCAATGTAACAACATCCACAAGAAGTCCTTAAAATATCACACTTTCTTTCAGGCGAGACCCCGTAGAATCTATAATTCATGGTCTTGTTTTCAAGTCATGTCTTTGGAGAGCTTGCTCAATAAACACAGTTCCACGCTGTATAGGTGATTCATGTGTCTGACTCTCCATGTTCTCTGGCTAAATGTTTAAATGAAGTTGTCAGACTATAATTTCTTAATTTCCTTAATATCAGGTAAGTTGAAGCCCATTCATGTTCTTGTCACTTTCCTTGCCACTGTTAAATCTTTTCCCCCTTTCCAGTCAGAGCTCTGTTCTGGACTGATTCCATATGATGTATCCCAAGTGACCTGATTTTCAGAGTGGTGTTCATGTTAAGCATTCTGTCTCTGATCCTCCCACTCACTGCCATTAGATAAAGTGCTGTGTGTTTCAGAGAGATAGAATAAGATCTCCTTGGTATTGGATCACTCCCAACTCACTGTGTGTGTAAGTATGTGGGTCGGTGCATGTGTTAGCTCTTCACAAGCTCAAACATCAGTCTGTGTGTGTGTGTGTGCGCATGTGTGTTTAGTTCTGATTAAGCCTCCCTCAGGCTGCTGGTTCTGTACTGGCTCCAGATTGACTAGGCTATCATGGTGCCATTCCATCACTGGATCTACAGATGAAAGCAACTGTGAAACCTGATAAAAAGCAGGCTTGACAACTAGGTAGAGTAGAGAACAAAGACAAACCTACATGCATCATCTACATGCAAAAATGAATAAAAATAGATGATGGACAGTTTGGAAATTGTTTGAATATTATCTGACATGTTTGAATACTTGTAAAAACACTCACAAAGACATGAAACTATTTGCCCTAAGAAATGTAGGGTCATTATTTATGATGTATTATAAAGTCTAGTAGGAATAAGAAAGGGAAAAGTTCTGGGAGAAAAGAAACATTCTAAGTTGACTCTGAAAATGGGAGATGGACATGTAATCGAATGTCCTGGCGTATGGCATTGTTATGTTTGGGAGCAATGGAACTAATGGTTTTACCCCATTGATGTTAGTCTGATCTTAGGAACTACCAGTTGACCAGTATTGGTGGATCGGAGAGTCTGAGCAGGATTCTAGGGCCATGGGAGCTCTTGAACTTTCTGACCCATACTGATTATAATCTGTAAAAGTGATTGTAGTCAAAGGAAACCAGAGCAATCTAACCCTCATGGGTGGAAAAAGTACTGAGATATTATACTATAAAGTCAAAATACAGACAACGTGTCAAAGTTTTAATTAAACGTGGCAGTATAGCTAAAAATCTACTCAAATGAATGTCAGAAAGTTGCTACTTTTGTAAAAAGTTGTACAAATGAATTGTCTTAATTAAATGTTTTTAATTAAGTCGGTCGCAGCAGATGGCATGATTAATAATAGTTTTTTTTTTTTTGTACATTGATGCACTTGACTGGATGTTTTAAACTGAAATGTAAATAAAATGCATGAGCCCATTTGTTTGATGTATAGTGTCCTGTCACTGGCTAGAGAAGACAAATATAAAAGTATTTTGAAGGCCTAAATAAAAATGCAAGGAGTGAAAAGTATTTTTTCCCTTGGAAATGTAATTATGTACGTACATTATAATATAGTACACTATAGTAACAAAGTGCAATTACTTTAGTATTTTCAACCCCTGCTAGCTCTTCATGTTCAACACACCTAAAAATGAAGAACAGTGGGGTTTTTTGCTGTTCTTTCCTAATTCTGTCATCCTCTCTATTTAGGTTGTCCAGTAGCCATAAAACGAGTGCGGAGCAACAAACAGATGGCTTTTGCAACAGCGGCACTTGTGGCTATGGAATCAGACATGGCCCAGAGGCCATCAGCCTCCTCAGCTCACCCTCTGCACTTTCTCTCACTGTCACCCATTAAGATCCCACTTCTGACTTCACCTAACCCCGGTAAGAACAGCCTGCTTTATTCTTCTGAACCAGGTTAAAAACCCATCTTTATTTATATGAGACAGACTGTCTCTGTTCACTTATGCCATATAAAATGGTCTTTATTCACATATAAGGAGTTCTCAGTGACCCTTCATCTCAGGTACAGGTAGAGTCAGTGATTTTTAAGTTCTCTTCACATTATGGCAGCTGTCAGTAAAATATATGCTTAAAGGTCAAACTCGAAACTCTGATCATTTCGGTGTCCGAGGATCTGTAAGCAGAAACAAATGAGAACAAATAATGTGGACTACTACCATGCAACACTCAGGATAAGGAGACATAGTTTCTTGCCTGTCAGATACTGTATATTGCCTGGCAATTCAAAAGCTGGATTCAATGTATGTTTAAAAAACTTATTGCTTATTTCCACAAACTAATCCCACTTTGTCATTACGCTCTCAACCTAATTTAACCTTTTCTTGTACTCACCTTAAACTAAAATGCTCTTGGAACATGGATTCTTTACTCTCTAATGTAATTATAAAAAATTCATCTTACACAGGCAAGTTTTTATACATGTCTGTAAAGGCTAGTAAAGCATGGAATTTACAGGTACTCAATTCCAGACCTGGAAAAGTAATCCAGAAACAAACATTGTTGTGAAAGTAATATAGATCATTATAAATATTTGCATAGTTATTTACATTTCATATTTTCAGTTTTCATGATGATAAGCTTTGATCTAGAAAGGTTAAAAAGCGATCTGAAAAAGTGTTGAAAAGGTCTGGAGTTTTATCATTAGCAAATAACTAGGACCCTGTAAAAATGCCAGCTTTTGCTGAAAGCTGGGAAAGCTGGCATATTTTATAAGGCTTTTTCATTTTTTATTTCTCAATCCACAGCTAAACCTTTTTTTCTCTGGTGGCAAGTGAACAGAGCTCTAACCTAAACCAAAATATTATCAAATTTGTCTCAATCTATTAAGAATACAATCAATCATCAGTTAAATTTGCCCCCTCCAGACCAAACTTTGTCCCTTTCTCTATCATTCTGAACCTGTCCCCATTTTCTCGCCCAGGATCAAACCTGCTTATTCTTTATTACCTCTCCTGACCTATTTTTGGCTTGACAATTATGAACGGCTTTTGCACAAAGCCTGTGATGTTGTAAGTGGTGAATTGTAATAGCAAATGCATTGGGCTATGAAAGTGTTACAGATTGAGTGACAGATTCTTAAAAATAATGTTAATGCATTTGAAAAGTTCAGCAGCTTTATAGGAAATGGTTATGTTTGAGAAAGATTTAGTAGGCTTCATACAATACTTTGTGTATGTATAATATTATTTTCTTTATATACAGTGGTGCTTGAAAGTTTGTGAACTCTTTAGCATTTCCTGCATAAATATGACCTAAAACATAATCAGATTTTCACACAAATCCTAAAAGTAGAGAGAACCCAATTAAACAAATTAGGCAAAAATATTCAACTTGATCATTTATTTATTGAGGAAAATAATCCAATATTTCATATCTCTGAGTGGCAACGGTATGTGAACCTCTAGGAGTTTAATTTGAAGGTGAAATTAGAGTCAGATGTTTTCAATCAATGGGATGACAACCAGGCATGAGTGAGCGCTCCGTTTTATTTAAAGAACAGGGATCTATCAGAGTCTGATCTTCACAACACATGTTTGTGGAAGTGTATCATGACATGAACAAAGGGGATTTCTGAAGATTTCAGAAAAAGAGTTGTTGATGCTCATCAGGCTGGAAAAGGCTACAAAACCATCTCTAGAGTTTGGACTCTACCAATCCATAGTCAGACAGACTGTGTACACATGGAGGAAATTCAAGACCATTGTTACCCGCCCCAGGAGTGGTTGACCAATAAAGATCATTCTAAGAGCAAGACATGTAATAGTCTGCGAAGTCACAAAGGAGCCAGGGTATCTTCTAAGCAACTAAAGGCCTCTCTCACATTGGCTGATGTTATTGTCCATGAGTTCTTCATCAGGAGAACACTGAACAACAATGGTGTGCATGGCAGGGTTACAAGGAGAAAACCACTGCCCTCCCAAAAGAACACTGCTGCCCTTCAGTTTGCTAAAGATCACGTGGACAAGCCAGAAGGCTATTAAAAAATGTTTTGTGGAGAGATGAGACCAAAATAAAAATTTTAGTTTAAATGAGAAGCATTATGTTTGGAGAAAGGAAAACACTGCATTCCAGTACAAGACCCTTATACCATCCGTGAAACATGCTGGTGGTAGTATCATGGTTTGGGCCTGTTTTGCTACATCTGGGCCATCATTGATGGAACAATGAATTCTGAATTATATAAATGAATTCTAGAGGAAAATGTCAGGGCATCTGTCCAGGAACTGAATCTGAAGAGAAAGAGGCAGGACAATGACACTAAGCCCTAAGTCATTCTACCAAAGAATGGTTAAAGGACAATAAAGTTAATGTTTTGGAATGGCCAAGTCAAAGTCCTGACCTTAATCCAATAAAAATGTTGTGGTAGAACTTGGAACAAGCAGTTGATTGAGGAAACCCACATCATCCCAGATTTGAAGCTGTTCTGTACTCCAGAATGTGCTAAATTTCCTCCAAGCTGATGTGCAGGACTAATCAACAGTTACCAGAAACGTGCAGCAATAACTGCAACTAAACAAGGGGGTCACACCAGACACTGAAAGAAAAGGTTCACATACTTTTGCCACTCACATATATGTAATATTGGGTAATTTTCCTCAATAAATAAATGATCAACTATAATATTTTTGTCTCATTTGTTTAATTGGCTTCTCTTTATCTACTTTTAGACTTGTGTGAATATCTGATGATGTTTTATGTCATATTTATGCAGAAATATAGAAAATTCTAAAGGGTTCAAAACTTTAAAGCACGACTGTACTTGGTTATATAGTCACTCCAGGATTTCACGATTTTGTGATGAATGAACACAAACTCAAGCAAACTCCATAATATTCGGAGGAGCTTGCAATTTTTCTAAATTACTGCAGATTTTCAGCAGAATTTTTTTTTAACGCATCATGTGACATCATCACAACATGCGTTCAGTCAGAGCCCTCTTTGAGTCACGTGCATCGAACATGAGTACAGCTAAAAGGTTTAATTTACCAACAAACACCACTGCAAAACACTGTGCAAAACAGTTTCATGCAGTTGCCATTTCAGCAATTCAAGTAAAAAAGCCGCAGCAAAATCAGACATTTTGGCCGTAACAATCAGGAAAAAATCAGCAAAATCCTGTACAGACTGGTTATACCACAGTGCTGTGGATTTCTTGAATCTGATTGGTCAGAAGATATTGATTCATTTTCTATAAAAGCATCTCTCATTGTAGTTCTGGCTGTAATTCAAATCATAGGTTTGTATTAATGCACTTCTTCTAATATGTTATCCTTTTATAGTAACAACTTACAGGGATGTTTATGGCAGACAAGCCACATAATCTAAGACTAATAATAATAAATAAAAAAGACATGTTATGTAATCAATAGAAAAAATATAACCCTTGATATAGTGAAGCTTTCTGTAAGGAGAATGTTTATTTAACATTTATGGAAGGAATCTCTCTTTTCGGGGTTTTGCAATTACCAGTAAAAAAATATTCTGACTTGGCAAAGCCTTCAGGACATAGGACTGTGTCTTCTGGTTTTCTGTAACATGACAGGCTCCCTTTTGATGTCTTATTAACAGAGAGAACAAGAGAGGCTGGTGAGGAAATGAGAGTTTATAGCTGTTATAATTTAATTGATAACAGGAACTAACTTGTCTCATGGACATTTCATGACATTAAATGTAATGATAAATGGTTAAAAGTATGCCATGTTGTTCATTAATAAATTATAAAGCATTGTAATGTTTGTGAAATTGCTGTAGTATGAGAAAAATAAAACAATTCATGATGCGCTGTTATGTGTTTATTGGAAAAGAATGCATTTGTGTTTTATTCATTAACTCTACTTTATACCACATAAGGAGTTGATTATACTTCTATAATACTGTACCTGTCATATTTTATTCCTTTAGTACATAGAATGAAAAAAATAATAGTAATTATATATATATATATATATATATATATATATATATATATATATATATATATATATATATATATATATATATATATAAAGAACCTTCTAGTTTGTCTATCATATAGCCTGGGTCTTAAAAGAGAGTCTCTTGTTCTCAACTCTCTGAGTTCTTACCCATAATTCCTCTGTGTATATGTAAAGGCCAATGTCTTAAAGCTGCACTGTGGTATATTTCTGACCCATTCTGAGAAGTGTCCTTGAGAGTGGTCTGAATACAAATTTGCTAATATTTTATGCACAGATTGAGAAAACTAGGCCTTCAAGCCACACATGCACCCCCAACCCCCCCCCCCCCCCCCCTCCCCCATACACACACACACACACACACACACACACACACACACAATGTAGACAAACTGTACTGCTCTCACTTTTTGAGGTGCATATAAGTAGAATATTTATCAGCATTAACACTTGTGAATGAAATATTACACAGCAGTTATTAAATGTTTCCTTCGGCAATTACATGTTCCCGAGGAAATTAAATGTTCCTATAGCAATAAAATATTGCTGGTTAGATGTCCTGTCACATGCTGAGTTTGTTTAACTGATTAAGTGATAGCTTTCTCACAGTTTGAATGAAATATCAGAGATCTTACTTTCCTGATTCAGACTGGTTTACATCAAAGGCCAGTGTATTGATTAGATTGGATTAAAACTAGTTGGAGGTTTGGGAGGTTTGCAGATACAGAAAGATGTGTATTTTATTTTATTTTATTTTTTTACTTTTTTGCGTAGTTGCAGGTCTAAACCTTTTATCAGAGGCTTTCTAAAATAAACTTAGTAATGGCTAATTAAAGTAAATGCCAACATAAAGTAGGTTTTGAGCTACAATGAGTCATCAGAACAGCTTTAGTCCTCCTCTGTCATTGATCTACACATCTGTGAAACTGTACTGGAGAACATACATTCTTCCAAAAGATAGTTCCTCAGTCTGTGGTTTAATAATTTAACACTTCTGTCAAAAATCTTCCATAGGTGTTCGGTTGGGTTGAGCGCTGCCATAAAATATGATTTACATCATTTTCATCCTCATCAAAGCATTTAGTCAGCTTTCATGCCTTGCTCATAGCTCAACTCCTCTGGATTAATTTTGTATGTATTATTTTTATTTTGTAAAATATGCTTTAAATTTGCAAATGTGCGTTTACTGTGTACTTGTTTTAAACCTGAAACTGCACAAACATCAGAAGGTATAAATACTCAATGTAAAGTTGTAGGTGAAAAAATGAAAAATATAATAGTCTTTGCACTAGCCTCCTCCATCCCCCACCAATGATAGCCAGCCCATACTGTACATGTAATTCTGTGGAAGTGGTCAGAATGTGAGAAAAATATTATGGTTATAGTGCATATCACCTGGAGACGCCTTTTTGATATGAGCACAAAAAGTGCGTCAGGGAGCGCTTTCCCTATAAATTAAAACACAGCTAAAGCAGCCAAACGAAGCAGTTCCGTTTGTCATGGGTGATCTATTTTTAAAAAAAATACTATATCTGCACCTATTGTGATCATGTTGGTGTACTCATTCTGTAGTTCTGACATCAGGACAGCCACTTTAGACCCTCTACACACAGTCAACAGTCCTATAAACAGTTTATAGATTATCTAATAAAAATGAATTACTGTAAGAGTAATTATGGTCAGTTTGTGATGGTTGATGAGAGTCACTTGGCAAGCTGTTGACTGAATAAAATGTTATCACTAGCAGTTTTCATAACTCTTGTTGAGAATGAATGGAGCTTTTTCATTGCAGAGAAAAGTCACTTACATTGTGAGTATGTACATGTATCCAGGGGTGGACCGTGGCCTGGCTGCAGACCCAGCAAAGTATTTCAGAAGACTGAACTAAGTAAAGTACTTGAAAAAACAAGTAGTCCAGACCAACCATGCCAACAGCACTGATTGGAATGCCTCCACCAACACCAAGTTGAGTCCTTCGTGTTATTATTTTGTATGCCTGAAATACCCTTAATTTTACTTCAGACAGGATTGGAGCTTCCGAAGAATAAATATTTCAAAACCTTTTCAAAAAACATGTGGCTCTAGCTGTGGCTTTGATCCTGTTTAGATTAATTCCAAAGTCTAATCAGTTCATCTGCTGATTACAATGATAATCACATATAAATTTTACAAATATTCAATTGCTCATACTTGAGAAATCTCATGATAAACTCTCACACACTGATACGTACAACCTGACCCACCAAGTGGTGGAGGCGTACATAAATACTGCAGCAGATTAAATAAACATATGAAAAAAGCAAAAAACAAACAAACAAAAAAAAACTGTAGTTCAGTGACTCCAGTTTTCTAAACAAAGTCATTGCAGCTTCTGCAGGAGATCCTCTGTTGTGGTTGTGGTTTATGCAATCATGTGACAGCTCATTGGACAAGAGAATATAGAGGTAGAGACCATGGCTCAGAAAAGGGAGAGTTTTCACAGACTAATATATATATATATATATATATATATATATATATATATATATATATATATATATATATATATATATATATATACACATATATATATATTACTAAATAAAAATATACCATGATGTTTAAAGGACATAAGTATATGCTATTCACCACTTCAAGTTCAATTCTGTGGTAACATGTAGCACAGAGTTTAACTACTTCAAGCTATCTTATTTAGAGCTATAAATCATTACTGTCAAAGGAACAAGCACATGTTGTCTTCATTTAGTCATGTTAGGTACTTAAGCACAGAATTTTATGTAGCTGAACGTCCACAAGTTTTTGAATACTTGGCACTGATGTCAGGCTCATAATCTGAATTTACTCCAGGTCTGCATTCATCCTTCTTGCAAATTAAACACCTACCCCATTCACTCCTGCATCATTGATTTGATCTAGACCTTCCCTGAGATTGATTCAGTATTAACCCTGATCTCTCAGATTATTATTCATTTATTCCTTTACGGTGCACTATTCAGCAATTTAGAATACTAGAACTACTAGCAATTTAGCAACTACAGTGTAACTGACAAAGAAATTATGTAGTATGTAGAGAGTGAGGATTTTAAGTCTAAACTCCACTGATATCCTGGGTGACTACTGAAGTGATTATTAATGCCATAGATGACATAACACATGCAGAGATATAGATATCTGTTAAGTGTTGTGTTTACATAAACTTTAAAGTTTAAATGTAAAACTACATACATACGACTAGTACTACTGCATAAATCCATAAATGCTACTACTTTATACACACACATTATAAATAATGTCCCTTTTTCAGGTGACTGTATTTTAAAGATAATTTTGCAAAATCCAAATAAGCTTTACAGATCTTTATTGGAAAGGGTTTAAACAATGTTTTTCATGCTTGTTCAATGAGTCATAAACAATTATTGCACATGCACCTGTGGAACAAGCCTATCAGTTAAATCTCTACAGTGGGCTGCATTCAGATTTGTAGATTTAAGCTCTTTTAATCACACTTTTAATTTGCTATTTTGATGTGTAAAATTAATTAAATAATACTGTAATTTTATTTTGTTAATTTGATGTGCTCTTCTGTAAAGAAACTTTACTGAAGCATGAGCTGACTTTAAGTTAGTTAATACATTTCTGAAGATATTCAGTCTATTTTATATTCACTCTCAATGCAGCCTATTGTCTTTCAAACTAATTGGGAAATCTAGATTTCATTTGGACTCTGTGTAGCAACTACATTAATAATGTATAAACAACATCTGACTCACCAAAGGGCAAAGGCCAAGATTGAAATGAACTATTTAGTCGAAATTAGGAAAAAATATTCTCTTACAAAACAGCAGCTTTGACAGGTCATCGTTTACATAAAAGTTCTCATATTGAATGTTCATGCTGATGAGCTGATACTTATTTGTTGTTAAAAAAAGTAGTGGCACCAATAAAATGACTAGAGGGTAAGTCCTGGCTGCTGTATGAGATAGCATGCAGTGGGAAATGTCAGGATTTCTCCTGTGTAAATCAACCTGTCCGGATGAGCTCAGGTCTCTTAATACACTCAATCAAAGTGAGAGCAAGGTGAATGTTCTTCATTTTGATCGTGTTTGGGCATTAATCCTGCAGTCATGCTCTTCATTTGGTCATGGGGGAATGAAGAGCGCTTGTTGAGAGTCAGCTGAAGATTCAGTGCCATTTATAGTAGAGCCAGCACTGACCTGGGGCCAGTCCTTAAGATAAGCATACTGCTGCTTGGAAAGGTCAGAGGATTTCTGTCAGTGTTCGGGTCAGAGAGAGAGAGAATGTGTTTGTGTGTGTGTGTGTGTGTGTGTGTGTGTGTGTGTGTGTGTGTGTGTGTGTGTGTGTGTGTGTGTGTGAGAGACAGAGAGAGAGACTCGCAGAGATTCACAAACCCTGCTGTTCATATCATTAATCTTAGTCTGGCAGAAAATACGAAAGCCTTCTAATGAGTTTGAAGCCTTCAGTGATCCAGCTGCTGTCAAAAATGTGCAAATGGCTTCCTTTCTGATATAGCCTCAACAGTTGTAACACTAAATCTCAGAGGATCTATAGTGTATAAGCGTGTGTAAAAATGTCGTTATTTTAAAATATGTATTTATTTATTTATTTTTATGTATTTACATTTTTTTTACTGTACTATCTATGTCTCCATACCTTTTAGGAAGATGCTCAGCCCCGAGTCCCACATTTTGCATTGGATTAGCCAGCTATAATTAAGAGAGCTATCAAAGGCAGCATTTTATTACTGTTCATAAAGGTGCAACTCCCTCTGGCTGAAGTAGGTTTTTGACACTTTATTGAGACTGCTGCTGTTCCTTTACATCACAGATACATTAGCAGACATATGAAAAACAAGCATGCATTAGGATATCAAAGCTGTGTGACATCTCGAAAAGGTATTAAAAGCAATTACTGATCTGCGAGTGATCCTTCCATGAAAAGAGGCTGATTCGATAATTGCTGGGAGCGTAATTTGACAGTACATAAAAACTAGCACTATAATCAGGACATGCTGATTCAGTGCTAGTGTCAGCTCTTATCTTTGATGAAAGATGGGTTGTGTTTTAACCTTAAGGCAAACAGTAACTTACACTTATTTGTGAACCACCATAATGATGTTTCTTTTATGTTTAGTACATTTAACTAACTAGTAAAATATTACTAGTCCTATAATTTTGATACACATATGAGTGGAACATAAAAGTGGAACTTACAGAGTAATTAAATCTCTGGACCTATTAGTTACTATTTTGTAACTTTTGTAACTGTCACTCTTCAGGGAGGGATTTCCACTAGATTTTGGAGCATGGCTTTGGGAATTTGTGTCCATTCAGCAACAAGAGCATTATTGATGTCAGGCACTGATGTCAGGTGAGGAGTTCTGAGGTGCAGTCGGCATTGTAGTTCATCCCAAGTGTGTTCAGTGGGGCTGAGTTTAGGGCTTTGTGCAGGTCACTGAAGTTCTTCCACTCCAACCTTGGCAAACCATGTCTTCATAGAGCTTGCTTTGTGCACAGGAGCCTTGTCATACTGGAACAGGTCTGGGCCTCTTAGTTCCAGTGAAAGCAAAGTATAATGCTACAGCATATAAAGACATCCTATACAATTGTGTGCTTCCAACTTTGTGGTAGTTTTGGGGGAACCACATATGGCTGTGATGGCCAGGTCCACAAACATTTGGCTATATAGTGTATTTTTCACGTTTAATCGCCAGTATGCGTTTTCACTAGGCAAATCAACTCTACCAAAAATGTAACTGCATACCTATATCTATAATTTATAGAATATTTTAGGAAACAATTGAAGTTGGAACAAACCTACTATAAATTATTACAGGGTGTGTATATATGAATATAGGGCACGATTTGACCTATATAGAACCACACAGGACTTAGCTAAACTTATTAGATATTAGAATGTATAGACCATATATAAATCATAATCTTCTAGGTAGGACACTGGTCAAGCTGAGTGAAGAAATTCAGATGTTCTCTATGTTCTCTTATGTACACCTTAAGATTGTCTACCAAAGTAGTTGGTAAATTAATGTTGAATTTTACCTGCCTTTGATGGATAGGTACCAAATCCCTGATTCTATCCTAAAACTTTATGTACAAACAAACATATTTATCTTCATACTCACACAGTTGAGAATAATATGAGCATGTACATGTCCAGAAGCCTTAGTCCTGATCTCATAACAATATACGAAGCAGCCATCATTGATCTTATTTTATTTATTTGAGACCTCATCTGTGTATAAGTAGGGTGATGTTGCTCGCTAGATCTCTTAGGATGGCCTGTTTAATTCTGGCACTAATTTAGAGGACAGCTCTCAGGAATTGAAAAATGGCTCTTAATCCATTCTTAATCATGAGGGGAAAATGCTGTGGTCCTTGAAGTGCTTCACATTTAATTAATGACAAATAATCATGCTTGGGTATCAATTAACACTGATTAGAATACTTAACTCTATTCAGAAACATTGTAATTTAATCATGACAGTGGTGAATTCATTGAAAGGCATATGGTCAAAGTTATTTTAGGCCCCTTTCAAGAAAATGAAGATATAAGATCAAAAGCTGCACATGTTTACTACAATTGACATACTGCACTACAACTTCACATTTCTACCTGTATTATACAGTATATCATATTTTTTTATATTACAGTCTCATTTGTTTTTTTTGTTTGTTTGTTTTTGGTTTATAATATCGGTATTGTATTTGCTGGCAACTGGAAGGAATACATAGTAGGAATGTCACTGTACAGTGTAACTGCTTGTTTTACTGTGCATTTGAAAATACATTCTTGAATCTGTAAGGTCTAACATAGCAGAAAATACTTGTAGATTATCTTGGACCAGTCCTCCATCTAGATTTTTTCTTTATACTGTATTGTTGGGCTTGTGCATGTGGACTGTCATCTTCCTTTCAGGCCACATGTTTTCAGCAAGGTCCAAATCCAAAGACTTGATGGTTTTTGGCAAAAAGTGAATTTTTGTCTTCTAACCATTTATGTGTTGATTTGGATGTACATCTGGAGTCAGTGCAGTCCAATTTCTGACACTTACTTAAACCGTGCCAATAATTCTGGACTTGACTGTAGCATTCTGGTCAGTTTATTACTTTTCAACACTAATACAAGCATCTGTATTCATGGTCAAGAGTAAGCATGATGGCACGTATGGCACTTTACTTTCATAAATCGTGATGTGTATGTAGGAAATAATGTATGCACTTTTTGACCCCCATTTTATGCCTACCCAGTGTTTATACACAGGGCCCTGATGAGAATGCAGATAATCAAGCTGTAAGTCCTTTACCAATAATTTTCCATTAGTTTTACAATGTGATATGCTTCAGATAAAATAGCTATTTGTCATATTTGTGATATCTACTTGTGAAATTTTATGTTTTTGTTTACTGAAATGTGTTTTCTGACAGCACTTGGTGCCTTTATCCAAAAAAAAAAAAAAAAAAAAAATAGGTGAAGCATGATCTCAAATTTTATGTGGGCAGGAAATGAACAGATATACACACATGTACACCTTTGTTGGTCATAAATATTTCATGAGCATGCTCTCTGCATGAAACATTTTCATTCATTTATAATCACAGTCATATTTTTTTTGGTTTCAGCAGCATCTGATATATAATTCATGAAGTAATAGTTTATATTTATCTAAAGTGGACCTCATGTAGAGAGAGATGTGCACTGGCTACAATAACAGACAAGAGTTCAATATGCAATTGAGAGAGTTGTGCTTTGTTGTCCTGCGTGTTTTATTGAAAGAAGGCGATTGATGTGATGGAATTTTCAGAAGTATGTCTGAATTATACCACTGAGCCTTTGATATCTTTAAAAAGCATCATTATATTTCCATTAGATATCTTATGCAGAGAAGTATTGTATAAAATACTTTAAAAGAGGGTTTGTATAAAAGACTGAAAAGGAAAAAAAAGACTTCAGCTTTGAAACGGTGCATTGCTCTTGCTGGGCTTCTTCTCCATAACTTCTCTAAATTAAATTCATGAATCAGCTATTATTAATAATATGCAGCCTGTTGCATGGTATACAGTATGTCTCTAGAAAATGGGAAAATGTTTGCACTCTGCATACACTTCCCACATATTTTGAATCAGGTGATATAATATCTCATTAAAATAAGATAAGATACAAACCCTATTCCAAAAAAGTTGGGATGCTGTGTAAAATGTAAACAAATGTAAATAAAAACAGAATGCATGATTTGCAAATCTCATAAACCCATATGTTAATCACAATAGAACATAGAAAACATATCAAATGTTTAAACTGAGTAAATGTACCATTTTATGAAAAAATAAGGTAATTTTGAATTTGATGGCCACAACAGTTCTCAAAAAAGTTGGGACAGAGGCAACAAAGGCAACAATAGCTGCATGCTTATTGTTCCCATAATAGCTTCCATATACAATGAAACTCTGACCAAGATTAATCTGATACTGAATATGAAGGAATTAATATTGTATTGGCATCATATATTGAAACACATAACTGCTTTTCGTCAATTCTTTAATGCATAATTACAAAAAAGTGACTGCTTTGTTGACTTGGTTTGATCCAAGAAAAAAATGTCTCTGCTTCAATTTCAGGGTCTGTAGCTATTAATATTTCCCTTTCCCTTTTTGCTTTCTGAGTTCGATGTTCCTTGACACATGTTCGATGACATTCCTTTCCATGTTAACTCCCCCCTTTTTCTCTCACCCACTTGCTTTGTAGCACCCTGAATTAATATTCCTTTAAAATTTTCAATTAAAATTGAGAAAAAATGCTCCCATCTTCAAGCCATGCTTGTGATTTGTTGACACAATTGATGAGGCTCGAATCTTTTGCCGTAATGTGCTGATCTTTCCTCTGCATAAGCTTCACCCTCTGATACTTTTCAGCAAAGTTTGTGATTGTCCAAAGCTCTTGCTGCTTCTCTTACTTTATATAGATACATCATGAAAAAATTTAATATCATGGAAAAGTTTTTTTTTTTTCCCCATAATTTATTTCAAAAAGTGGAACTTTCATATATTCTAGATTCATTACACATAAAGTGAAATATTTCAAACCTTTTTTTTTTTTTTTTTTTTTTTTTAATCTTGATGATTATGGCTTACAGCTCCTGGAAATAAAAAAATCCAGTATGTCAGAATATTAGAATAAAGAATTTATAATACAAAAATGTCGACCTGAGAAGAGCTCTAATCAGCTAATTTACTCAAAACACCTGCAAAGGTTTCCTGAGCCTTTAATCTCAGTCTGGTTCAGTACACATAACCACCTCGGAAATCAAGGTCCTAGAGTCTTGAGGAAGAGTGGAGAGGCACAGAATCCAAGTTGCTTGAAGTCCAGTGTGAAGTTTCCACAGTCGGTGACGATTTGAGGTGCCATGTCATCTGCTGGTGTCGGTCCACTGTGTTTTCACAAGTCGAGAGTCAATGCAGCATCTACCAGGTGATTTTGGAGCACTTCATGCTTCCACCTGCTGACAAGCTGTATGGAGATGCTGATTTCCTTTTCCAGCAGGACCTGGCACCTGCCCACAGTGCCAAAACTATTAGTAACTGGTTTGATGACCATGGTATTACTGTGCTTGATTGGCCAACCAACTTGCCTAACACAGTATTATCAAGAGGAAAATGAGAGCCACCAGACCCTACAATACAGATGAGCTGAAGGCCGCTATCAAAGCAACCTGGACTTCCAGAACACCTCAGCATGCCACGCCGCATTGATGCAGTAATTCATGCAAAAGAAACCCCAACCAAGTATTGAGTGCATAACATACTTTTCAGATGGGTGACATTTCTGTATTATAAATTCTCTATTCTAATATTTTGAGATGCTGGATTTTTTTATTTCCATGTAATCATCAAGATTAAAACATAAAAGGGCTTGAAATATTTCACTTTATGTATAATGAATGTAGAATATATGAAAGTTCAACTTTTTGAATTAAATTACAGAAAAAATAAACTTTTCCATGAAATTCTAATTTCTTGAGATGCACCTGTGTATATGCAAATTAGCCTTCAGGAAAATGCCTTCTTGTGTGTATTGATGCAGCAAGATGCCAATATTCATTCCAAAAACAGTGATGTGACAGAGTGATGTGGAGGTGTGAGAGTTATTACTGTCATAATGCATAAGGGCAGACTTTCACTATACAAAATGTGTCATGACCTTCTCACATGGAACACTGCCTATTTTTATTTAGATGTATACCAAATACCAAAGACTTTGATGGATGGAAACTACTATGTAGAAGCACATGCTGTAAATGATGTGCGCTGTGGACTGGCCTAATACAGATGATATTTCTGATTAAATCTGGTATCATATTAGTCATTATTCATGATCTGTTGTGACTTATGAGTTATGTAGTATTATCATGGACAGTATTGTAGTAGTATTGCACTATCAATTAATACTTTGGTTAATATTATTTAGATAACACTTTACTTAAGGCCACATGGCACCTACGTAAGTTATTTATGACAACTGATACAAACTATATAACCATGGTTATTACAACAGGTGTCAGTTGCTATACAGATTTATGCCAAGCTGACATAACACCTGAATCAATCTCATGGATTATTGCCTATTTGGGTAGATTATTGGGTAAGACTGTATTAAGGTTCCCTTAACATACATTACACTTTAATATGTATAAACTTTTCTGTGTCTCTTTAACAAAACATATTGCTCTGATATACCTTCTTCCCTTTTCCTTCAGGGGTTGTTATTCTGAACAGAAGCACTTGTCCTTCTGCCATGGCTATTCCCTGAGATCATTTGACATTTTTCACATGTAGTTTGAATGTCAGCCCATTTGAACATGCACTTAGTTCATTTAAGAGCAATTTACTTAAATCCTTGATGATAATTCAAGGTGTAGACAAATATAAAGCATGTGCCTACTCACCAAACTGAGCACTTTTCTAGTGTACTTTGCAAAGCCTCATATTTCTGCCAAGACTATTGTGACTTTCAGACATACCAGAAGCCTTCCAGACCCAATAAATGAAAATTCGCTGCTATTTGTAGAGGCAGAGCTGGAACTTTTCGGTGTGGGTTATTTATTCAATTTACTCTTCATGATAAGCAGCATTTGGCAGCAGTGAAGAGAAATTGAGATCCTCTGAAGTGGGCTGTCAGGGGGAGATTGAGCTGGTGTAGTAATCAGTCACAAACTTTACAAGACATTTATATACCTGAATCCAATCTGACCCTAGTTGGGCAAACTATCCTGATATGTGTCTGTTTTTATTTTTCTTTGGAAGGTGACTGAAACAGGTCCATGCTTCACTCTAATCTTCTTTTAAGGATCCATACTGAGAATCGACTTAATCTCTATATGTATATAACTGATTAGGGATGTAACCGAGTACTAATACTTTATTTTGAATGAACAGATAATGCTATAATTGGACACAAATACAGATACAAATAAAGGTACACTTTTTCATTTTTTAGAAAGCTTGTTAGAAGCATATCTTAATCTCAAGTCTCTAGATAAGACAAAATATGAACTCAACGGAATTTTACATCTGACTATTCCCCCCAAGAGTTTCTGTAGTGTAGTCTAGTGTTCATTATAAATAAATAAATAAAAAGAAGACAAAGCAGTTTCTGGTTTAGGCCATGCCTACTTCATGGGTAACTCTGGAGCATTAAACAGATACAGATACAATTAGTGGCTGTGCATTACACCCATATCTTACATACCTATACCCACATATGTATGTGTGTAGCTTGCCTTCTAAGTATTACTGTCAATAATGTTCAGATCAGTACAAATAATGTCATCTTAAAAGGTTACCTAACATATACTTGTTACAAACATGTGAAAAGCTTCAGGGAAAATTTGTTTTGAACAGCACATAATCTACTTTATGTTATTTCCAGCTCCTCTTGATATTAAAGTTGTATTTTCTTCCATATCTTTTCATCTATCTCAGTGAAAGTTTAAGTAGGGGCTGTCAATGAAATGTTTACATCAACTGACTACTTGTATTGAATTTTACGCAAAATTACTGTTAGTAGGATGACGGCCTTTATATTACACAACATTAAACCAAATATGAAATGTCCCTGCAGCTTATTGCACCCTAAAATCATTCTCAAAATTTGGAGTTTTTATACTGTGGTTGAGTTCAGGAAGCAAAACGCAGCACAATTTTCAGTTATCTATACTAGGATTTCTATACTGGGATCTATGTGTTGCATGAGCACTTAATATTAGTAATCATCAGCATTTCTGCATGAGGACAAGGGAGAATTAATGAGAGTTCTATGGAGTGGACCCAGATTTTAGCATAATGATGCTCACCTAATGAGCAGCAGTCAATTTTTATTAAACAATATTTAATTGGACAGTCTGGTGGTGTTGATGAAAGTGGCTAACATTAAATAAGCTAGTTATCACGATATTCCCTTGCGCTAGCGCAGGAGCACGAGCATGCGCTTCAGATTTTTTTAGTGACAATGACATTGTTTACTTTTGACACGTGTGTTTTGTTGTGGTTTATGTCCTGTCTCTGGCCCTGTATTGTTATTGGTTGTTTCCCTTATGTGTCATCATTAGTCTCAGCTGTTTTGTGCTCACCCTTAATTACGTTTGTCATTTAAACCCCTCGTGTCTCATTGTTCAACGCGAAGTATTGAATGTTACCACTATACCAAGCCTTTGTATTTTGTTCCCTGTGTTTCAGTTCATGGTTTTTGATCTGGTTTCTTGTTTCTCGTTTCGTGCTTTAACTTGGCTGTTTCATGCCCGTTTGCCGATCGACTGATTCTTTGCCTGTTTTGACCATGCTAGTGTTTCACAATTGGGATTTGTCTGCCTGCGTCTCTTTAATAAAGCTCTTATCTGCACTTGCATCTGTCCGAAATAGAGAGCTTTAGATTCTCTAAAAGAGTTTTCCACTGACACATTCCAGCAGCTTAGATCTTATGCACAGAATGGACTGTCTAATTAATCAAACACTCATTATGGGGTGCAGCTAAGTTTACTTTTCTAACACGTGTAGTTAGATGTACCTTAGGCCATTGTTCCACCTAAATTAAATATAATTGAGTGCAGTTTGGCTAAAAGTAATCATCTCCTCATGAATTTATACTGTGATTTTTTTTTTTATTAAACAAATACTTAAGTAGATTATTTTAGCAATTAATTTGTATGTCTTCTAATTTGTTTTCTAAGTATGTAGGTTGTTTTTTTAACTTTCATCACTTGTACATAGTTGATTGTAAAATATATATTTCTCTCTAGTATGAATGCTCTTTCATTTCTAGCAGTTTCTTGAATTATTAGCCAGCTTCATTCATTGATCTCATTCATAGCTGATAGTATTGTTCCAGAACTGTAATTTAGCAGTATTGATAGTATTAGTACAACATTGCTTAGTGAAAGCACATCGGTGAACAAAATAGATTGTGTTTACCTTTGACAGGTTAATAAAAAGGCTGAGGTAGAATAGCTATGGGATCTGAGAGAGATATTGGGCAATAAAGATCAGTTTCAAGATCAGAAGCTTTTTGGCTAAGCATCAGACACATTCAATGTGTTTTATTCTCTTTAGGGAACATGAACATTCTGGAGATATTTCACGTTTCAGGCTGGCAAATTGCTTTTGCCTTTTAACTCTGTCTGTCTGCCACATTTTGAAGGGGTTTTTTTAGTCTAGATAACAGTCTGCTGAGAGATCTTTACTTTTTCATGTTGGCAAAAATTCAAAAGGTGATGATTGACTTGATTAATGTTGTAATAGAAAGTCCTAAAAAAGACTACATTTCAAGTATGTCTGGAGATCACGGTTGCAGATGGGGATGTGAAAGAGAACAAGTAGAAGAGTACACTCAACTGCCACTTAAATAGGAACACCTGTACACTTGCTCATTCATGCAATTAAGCAGTCAGTGTTTACATCAAACATCAGAATGGGGGATAAATGTGATCGTAGTGACATTAACTGTGCCATGGTCATAACAAAAAACAAACAAACAAACAAACAAACAACAACAACAAACAATTTCTTCAAGGTTCTGAAATGCTTTTCTGCTCACCACAGTTGTAAAAAGTTATTTGTTTATTGGTTATTTGAGTTAATTCAGCTCATCTGGCACCAGCAGTCACTGAGATCGTGTTTTCCCCCTTTCTGATGTTTGATGAGACCATTAATTGAAGCTTTTGAGCTGCATCACTGTATGCATTCTGCACATCATTGATTGATTGGATAATTGCAGGTGTACAGATGTTCCTAATAAAGTGGCTGATGAGTGTATATGCATGCGTGCAAAACACACACACACACACACACACACACACACACACACACAAACACACACTTTTCCTACCAGTGTTGCATTTCTCTTGTATGAACCTCAAAAGGAATCATTCCTCAAATGTTCCCCCTCCCCTCACAGAGGCATCTAAATTATTGAACATAATGTAAAATGAAATTTTCAACACAGTCAACAGTTACAGTATCTCACAAAAGTGAGTACACCCCTCACATTTTTGTAAATATTTGATTATCTCTTTTCATGTGACAACACTGAAGAAATGACACTTTGCTACAATGTAAAGTAGTGAGTGTACAGCTTGTGTAACAGTGTAAATTTGCTGTTCCCTCAAAATAACTCAACACATAGCCATTAATGTCTAAACCGTTATAACCGTTAATGTCTAAGCTTGTTATACAAGCTGTACACTCCCTACTTTACATTGTAGCAAAGTGTCATTTCTTCAGTGTTGTCACATGAAAAGATATAATCAAATATTTGCAGATATGTGAGGGGTGTACTCACTTTTGTGAGATACTGTATGTCAGGTTTTTATGTCAAATCCATTGCCGGATGTAGGAATAAAACTATTTGTAACTATGATGCCTCACACTGTGGTGTTATTTGACTTAGTAAACAAATCTCTGCATAAGATCTAGGTGTTGGAGAAACACAAAAGAAAAAGCAGCCTACGGGAGGTTGTTGCGAGCAGTCGTCTCTCATGCTGTCTGCTGTCTCAGTAGCATTGGTTGACCACTAGGGTGCTTACGTTTGTGCTTACATACAGGGCTTCTATTACTGAGTATCACTGAATAAAGAATAGATGGGTATGTCATGACTTTTGGCTTATTTATTTTTCATCTTATTTCACACACATACACTATTACCCTCGCTATCTTTCTCTCCTCCAAGAAAACCAAATTTTTTTTAGAAGCCTTGGACTAATGTCTTCCAAATGTAATGAGTGCAAGGAAATGCCCATGAATGAAGCCTACCTGGAGAAGGCTCAATTCATGGATGACGCCTCACCACCTCATACATCAGTATAAAAGCTAGCTAATTTATAGCTGCTAAAGATAAAAAATCATGAAACCCCCTTATTCAATAGTTACCAGAATAGAAAAGTAAAAAATGAGAAAGTTTTTAAAAACTGAAAATTAAGGTTCTATGATCCAGCAGGAACAACTTGAAGACACCAGGAAGTGTGCCACCTTCCCAAATTAATCAAGATTCACTCACTAGTGCAGCTAGCAACTTGAGTTACCACTTTATTCTGGTCATTCAAAGTATTGAACATTTTTTTCAGTAAATATATTTCCAATGAGGCTATTCCCATGAAATTTTCACCAGACTTTGGTATTAACTCAAGAAATCCGCACATATAAAGGAATCCAAACATTAAAGTCCATAAATAAAGTTATGTGTAATAAAGCAGAATCACACAGGAAAAAAGTATTGAATACGCTAACTGAAATTTATTTAATACTTAGTGGAGAAGCTTTTGTTTGTAATGACAGCTTCAAGACACTTCCTGTATGAAGAAATTAATGGGCCGCAGTATTCAGGTGTGATTTTGGCCCATTATTCTAAACATATTGTCTTTAAATCTTGTTCGATTGGATTCAAGTCATGTGATTGACTGGGCCAATCTAACGCCTTGATTTTTTAATCTGAAACTAACTGAGAATTTCCTTTGCTGTATGCTTTGGATTGTTGTCCTGCTGGAAGGTCCACCCACCTTCCATGATTATTGCAATGGTTATTGTATTTAGAATGAAATAATGAATCAGAGGAACAACAGTTGAGAGAGAATTTCATACATTTATTTATTTTATTTTTTTAAATTTATGAATTAGTGATTAGCCATCACTCCTTCACTCCATCTCAGTTTATCAATATACATTTTTTCACTTACACACCCTCTGACTCTCACCCTCACTTTTCTTGTCTCTCTTGTTCCTTATCTTACTGTCTTCATCAATAGTCTGCAACTGTTTCACTCTTTGGTGTGTAGTTGCTGCTAAAAAAGCACTTCTTCACCTTGAAGCAGTGTGGGAAACACGTGTTCACCTGTCACGTCCCGTCCACCTGACAGGCAATTAGATGCGGGGGAACCATATATCTCTATCTGGATGCCTTTGGCTTAGTGCCAGTGTGTTGACTCGGAACTGATCATGTTTGATGACACTCTACCGCAAACTAATTTCAGATAAAGCATCTCTGATATTGATAAGGCATCTGTAACTGAGGGTTCACAATTCTTAACAATTGCTTTAAATTACTTGGGATGGTGGCAAAAGAACACACACACACACAAAAAAAAAAACAATGCAGAGGAATGGAGGGAGGAAGTGTCTATGACAAGACAGGTATGAATAATGGGAACAGTTCTCTACTTCACACTGGAGCGAAGACATTATGACATTGAATTATAAGTGTCTGTAGCTTGTTATGTCATGAGCGAACTGCAAAGCGTTTTTAACGGATTGCACATTACTCAGTAGAGATAACAAAGCAACTGAATTTAAACGATGATGAAGCATAAAACTGTTTTTCCTCCAGAAATATTAGAACAGTTTTCACTGTTGTGGCAGCACAATAACGCTTCAGAGATGCAGCTATTTTACATTCTGCTACTTTCATTAAGCTCCTCTTTAAGGCGCTATTGAAATGGAAATAAACCCTGACCAGCTTTCCCACCTCTCAATCCCTCCCAACAATAGCGTGTACTAAGAAGTAACAAAAGTGGCACCAAAGAAATACGTCTCTGCATTTCAAACTATTCTAAACAGTGTAGTCTTGTGCATTCAGTATGCTGGTCATAAATGTCAACTTTAGGGCACTTTTACATGCAGTGTTTAGTCTGGTGCAGGTCGAATAAGCAGGTGAGAACACAGTAGTAACACTTGAGTACAGACTAAAACAAGCGGTCTCTAACAGTTTGGTCTGCATCCAAAAAACCTTTCCCATGGTTTTATTTCAGTGAGCACATGAATTAACATAGAACCGACCCAACTGCAGGAAGTTAACCAAACATGCTGTGAACGGAAGAAAGAAAAATAAATGCTGGATACAGTTTGCATGTTCTAAAGTAGATAGATCATTCATTCATTCATTCATTCATTCATCTTCAGCCAGCAATTTATCAAGGAACCTACTCTGGAGACACTCAATGTAAGACTGGAATACACCTTGAATGGGATACCAGTCCATCACTGTCCATCATGCACACACATGTTCACACATGCATTCACACCTATGTGCGATTTATAGCATAGTTAATTTGGCATAGCCAGGCACCCTTGCATAGCAAATCATCTATGTTTTCCAATGTCATCTTTCTGACCAATGAATGAAAGAGTATTATTCAGCCCCATCCCTTCCCACCTGACTCTTATGCTGAGTGCACACTACATGACTTTCAGAACTTTGAAATCGGTTCATGCTTATACTACACAGCTTCACATCTATTCTTTGACAGACATAGGGATGTGCACATTACACACGAGCACTCACAGACTACACAGTCTTTGATCATAGACGAGTTCGCCGGATCCCCAGGTCATGAAAATAAACACGAGGTCTGTCTATTATGTGACTTTGTCACTATTTTGTTTGGAAACAAGAAAATCGAACGTGCTTGGCGATGCATGACTGAGAAAATTGGGTTGCTGAACCATTACCACTATGCAAGCAGTCACCGAATGACTGAACAACAATTATTGCAGTGTGAAACCAAATCAAAATCATACCACTTTTACTCTGATTTTGACTCGACAAACAGTCAAATAGGTGAAAAGACCTACCTATTTGTGAGAAACCTTTTTTATTCTGTTTGTGCAGCTCTGTCTTTAAAGGTAATATAAGTAATAGATCATATCATCGACATGCTAAAAGTCGTGTGGATTGTCATAACACTGCACAGGACATTCACTGTTTACTGGTTTCTTAAACCATGTGCCTTGATTATCTATCCACGAGAGCCACACTCACTAGCATCCTAAGGCAGCCCAGCATGCCACAGTCTTCATTTTTAATGAGTCCAACCTCTCTAGTAAACTTGCACTATGCTGACTGCTTCAGTGCTCATGCCTCCACAGTAAACAAAGCCTATCTCAGATGTCTCTCTCTCTCTCTCTCTCTCTCTCTCTCTCTCTCTCTCTCTCTCTCTCTCTCTCTCTCTCTCTCTAACCTCAAACTAGCCCACATACCTGTATATCTCACATACACCACAAACTTACTGGGTTTTCTAGGTATATACTTCACATGCACATCCCACCAGAAGGCTTCCAGAAATCTTATTATGCTTTGACCTGGGAAATTGCTGGGCTTGTTTGTGCTTACACATTCTGGAGATGCTCTGTCTCTGCTGTGCATCTTTCAATTTCATTTCTCTGTATTTTCCACTGCTCATAGTGAGACGTCATTACCCTGCTCTCACTCCTTCTTTACAGAGCCCCATTTTAGTACTTCCACACTTTTCTTCTTCTTTTATCTTCCATCCCATGAACCAACCTCCCCCATTGATTTTGGGTCATTCTGACCTAAGTGCCTCCCTTCTCCTTGGAGTGGAAGGAATGACATGATGTAGAACTTATACTCATTTGAACACAAAGATAAAAAAAAAAAGGCAACATTTCTTCCCTGAAAGAACCTCAGAAGAAAAACAGTTTGCTATTCTTGTTTTTTGGTCTGACATTTAAAGCCCCTGTTCTATGCATGATGAGCAGTTACAGCATGCATACAGCTAGTTTTTCTATATACTTTTATACACAGTAAACACATTGTACCAATAAATAACCTTGAACTCCTAATGAAAATGTTGCTTCTTACTGAAAATATCGACAGACCTCAATAATTGTATAAACATTTCCATCAGAGAGATTTTCTTAACAACTACATACAAGAAAACAACTTATAAAATTACAAACTCAAAATCAACCCCCAACACCTACAACATATCTGTGGCGATCTAGAGACCTAATTTCTCCATGTTTTAAGAAACATTCAAACACAGAGAAATTAGTTCTCTAGAGCTTAAAACAGAAAACTTTTCTAGAGCGGCTTGCAAAGTGTGCAGCTGGATATGCAATTATTTAAAAGAACTTGAACTCTGTAAGCATTTATATCCTGGGCAACAAGAGATTAATGATGGTTTGAGCTATAGTGGTTTAATTAAAAAGAAAAAATACTACAAAGTGCAAGAACAGCAAAAGTAAGTTCAGATGAAAACAACTAATTTGTTATCCCAAGGTAGATAATATTTAAAAAGGTAGATAGTTAGGGCTTAGTGGATGAAATGGTGATATTGGACTGGAAGGAGAAGCTGAAGCAGTGAAATCTCTTTTCAAAAGCATGTGTAGATGTAGTAGAAGGAGTTGAAAACCCATGTTGCAATGTATAGCATGTAGCCCTGAACCATGATATATAGAACATTTGGTGTGGTACCCTTTAAAGCTTGTAATGGAAAGACAAGAGGAAACAAGTGGAGTGATCTCAAAAGGAGAGTCATATAAGATAATATTGGAATCAGGCAAGCTGCAGCTCTGTAGAAGTTTTATCCCTTAATATAGAAGAATATTGAACAGTTAAGTATGAGAATTTAAGCAGTTTTTGTTATCAGGAAAGGCTTTATTCTTCTGATGTTGTGAAGAAGAGCTCTAATGGATCTGGTTGTAGAGAAATTGAGCCATCTAAAATTACACCAGGTTTCTGTGAGGGTGTCAATAAGATTGAAAGGTCCAACTTAGGTGAGTTTTATTCAGTAGGTAGGTCAGTTCTGTTTCAAGAGTTTCAGATGATGGATCTCTGTCCAGGAGGTGATGTCTGATACCTACTGTGAGACCAAAGAGATGTGTGGTGGGAAAGAGAAGTAAAGTTGTGTCTGACCAGCATGGTAGTGGTGAGAGAATCCATGTGATCTGGTCACCAAGACCAGTTGTTTAACATATAAGGACAAGAACAAGAGTAGACCAAGCATTGATTCCTGGGGAACTTCAATAAAGTGGTTGTGAGGTGAATAAATTGAACCTGTCTCTGATACATAATTAGAGAATAGTTCTCAATGTTCTCAAAAGCTCTCAATAACCAAGAGAGGAGAGAGGAGCTTTTATTGGTTTAAAATATGAGCTATTTCTAATGCATTTGTTTGAATGAGGTTTTTACAATTACATTTTGAATTAAATACATTTTAAATAAAAGAAAGATATATTACATGTGGGATGCCCGGGGACTCACACTTACAGGGTTGGGCGTTCGATTAATGCCACTGCCTTGTGTGCGTGGAGTTGGCATGTTCTCTAGAAAATGGATAGATGGTTATTACAATTGGTTTTGGTGTATAAAATCAACTAGATTATTATACATGAGAGTTCTGGCAAAGTAATTAACGGTAAACATCTCAATATTTTCCAGAAAGGTAAAAAGTAGTTAAAATCCCCTATCTGGCTCATAAATAATAATAAATACATTGAACAACCCAGAAATAAGTGTAAATGACACATGGTTGTGTTATAATGAATTTTGGGTTGGCTATCAACTCAGCACACTCAACAGTGACTCACCAGATAAAATCCAAGGCCCTTCCTTTGTTGAATCAGCTATTCACATTCCACAATTAGAGCTCTCCATACCAAAAAATAGAACAAAGGACAGAGACAGTTCACTTCCTTCATGGAGGCTACTTTAATGTATCATGCTTTCATACAAGGTTTATAAAACAAAATTTGCAATCATCATGCCGTTGGGTATTTGTATTCTCGCCACCTATCTCGCAAATTAATTATAATCAATACCTGTACACTGAAGTACCCAAGTCCATAATCCAAAACTGCAATCTGTATGTTTTATTACTGTATATATTCACTAGTGTCCCTAGCGAGCTAACCGTTGAGCTTTGTGAACCATATTACCCCTGTATGTAACCTAAATGTAGCTATTATGCTTTTAGTATCTTGTATTGAGGCCAACATATCTGGCAAGTTAAGCCATTATAGCCAAGATATGTCTTGTGTGGTATGTGTGTGTTTGTTGAGGAAATCATAAGAGTAAGGAAGGATAAGAGAAAAGGATAAGAGTAAGGAAATTCATGTTAGTACATGTATATGTTAATATTTTGGACAAAGTTTAATCCATACATTGTGAAAAAGTGTGGAACCACCCATCTACAGAGACAGTGGCCTGATTAACATTATGGGCAGAGCATATGGCTTACACCCCACCCTAAGACTATCTCTCAGCGGTTGGAATCTTTACAGGTGCATCTAAAAAAAATTTGAATGTTGTGGAAAAGTTTTTTTCCCCCCGTACTTTAATTCAAAAAGTGGAACTTTCATATATTCTAGAATCATTACACATAAAGTAAAATGTTTCAAGTTAAGTACACATAACCACAATCATGGGGAAGATGAAAGTATATTTTACATTTAATTTGGTAATCAAGGTCCCAGAGTCTGGAGGAAGAGTGGAGATACACAGAATCCAAGTTTCTTGAAGTCCAGTGTGAAGTTTCCATAGTCATTGATGATTTGGGTTGCCATGTCATCTGCTGGTGTTGGCCCACTGTGTTTTCTCAAGTCGAGAGTCAATGCAGCTGTCTACCTGGAGATTTTAGAGCACTTCATGCTTCCATCCGCTGACAAGCTTTATGGAGATGCTGAGGACTTGGCACCTGCCCATAGTGCCAAAACTATTAGTAACTGGTTTGTTGACCATAGTATTACTCTGCTTGATTGGCCAGCCAACTCACCTGACCTGAACCCCATCAAGAATCTATGGGGTATTGTCAAGAGGTAAATGAGACATACCAAACCCAACAACACAGATGAGCTATAGGCCACTATCAAAGCAACCTGGGCTTCCAGGATACCTCAGCAGTGCCACTGTCATGTAATGAGTGTTTAGACAGATGCAATCACAGTTAAAAGCTTTATTGAAGAGCATATAATTCAGAGGGTAAGCCAAAAACAACTTCAAAGACAGGCAGAGGTCAGGCGATCAGGTAAACAGGCTAGAGCAGGTAAGGCAAAAATCAAGGTTAAGGGTAAAGCAGAACCATATTCAGAATAACAACACGATAGCAAGGCTTGGTAAATGACAGAGACAATGGCAACCGAGCATGTTACTTCACAAAGACATAGTGACTGAACAATCTCATATTTAATGTGGTATCACTGTGAGTGTGATATGGAAAAGCTGTTTCTGCTTAGTCCTCAGGAGAAGGTGACGTGTCGGTGTGTTACTTTGGGATTTGTAGTCATCGTCGGCCATGTTTGTAGTTCGTGGTGCATTCTGGGAAATGGAGTCGCTAGTTTGCTGGTCCTGGCACTCTGGGCAAAATGTACACACAGCCCCTCAGGTCCTGAGGCAAGCATTGTGCAACACGTAGGCTGAGGCGCAGACATGAGGCTGGGGCAGGTCCACCGGGGTCATTAGGCAAGACCCAGGCTTGTGAAGCTGTGTAGTCACCTTCAGAGAAGGGCTTGACTTGGTGGGCCATCTTGTCAGCCATTCAGGAGTGTGGAGAGACGGCTACCGCATCGCCAACAGGGGGAACGAAGCTCAAGGCGGAGCCCGAGGGGGGAACGATGTTCACCTTGCCGTTAGAGGGGGATGTGATGTGCTCCCCATGGCCAGAGGAGGGAGCAAAGTTTTCTGTGAGGCCAGAGGGGGGAACGATGCTCTCCACAAAGCGGGGAGGAGGGGGCGACAAACGGCACGAAGCAGAGAAAAGGATCGATGTCTTCAGTGGAGCATGGAGGGGAAACGACTTCCTCAACGGAGCAGGATGGCAAGCGAGGTCCTATGCTGAGCAGGAAGGTGGAGCGACCTCCTCAGTAGAGTGACGTCTGTAGAGAAGCATGGTGTAGTGACATCCAAGGCTGAGTAGGGAAACAAAGCTGAGCTCTTGGCTGCAATGGAACATTGCAGAAACTCAGCTGAACAGGGATGCTGAGCAGCATCCTCATTCAAGCAGAGAAACTGAGTGACGTTCTCCATTGACTCTGCAGGCTGAACGAGAGCCACAGTAGGGGAGGGAGGGTTAGGAAAGATCTTACACATGTCTTGGGAAGCCTTCTTATTGGCCTCAGACAGAATCATGTCTTGGGGGGTTATCTCATCGATCTCTAGCAGGAGCTCTGCAGGTGAGATCGCCTCAAGGGTCTCAGACTGGAGCTCTGGAGCTGAGGTCGCTGAGGTCACCATGTTGCCCTCTGGCAGGAGCTCTGCAGGTGAGACCTCCGCATTGGTCTCATGCTGGAGCTCTAGGGAAGAGGTCACCACTTTGACCTCCGACTGGAGTGCTGCTCTTGCTCAGTTGTGGAGCCATTTGTGGGTACACCAGCTGGTCTTGAAATATTTCTGGGAGCAGACATTAGATCAGTATATTCCAAGGTTACTGCACGTTGGACACTGTAGGTTGGCTTCTTTACTGCAGCCCTCAGTCTTGCATGCCTGTCTTACCTTCATCGCTGCCCTGTCGATCTGGGGCTGAGCTGTGGAGGTTGTCCTGTTAGCCAGTTCCCTCTTGTAATACGTGATGAACATCTGAGTGGGTTCGTCTGTCAGGTTGGGACTTCCTAACATATTTTCCAGATCAGGTTTAAACACGGGACCTCCAAACACCTGAACTAAAAGTTTTACCAACTAGGTTGTGCTGCTAAGCTTGCCAGACCTCTTAGTAATCAGGAACTCTGCTCAATTGGGGCTGGGCCAGTGAGCCGGGACAGCATGAATCCCAGCCACCGCTGTCCTGTGGGTTGGAGTCCTCCAGGCTTGCAAAATAAAATTGGCATTGCAGGAGATACCATTCTGGAAATACCTGAAATCCATCAAAGGAAGCCGGAACATCCAGGTGGTAACACTGGGGAAAACGCACGGAATCAAACGCTGGTGTGAAGATCCCAGCGTGACTCTCTCCTTGCTCTGCTGCTGCATCCATGGTTAGGCGAAGTAATCTGCCATGTAAAGAGGGTTTGGATGGGTGCAGTTGCACTTAAGAGCTTTATTGAAGAGCATATAATCCAGAGGGTAAGACAGAAACAACAACAAAGACAGGCAGAGGTCAGGTATTCAGGTAAACAGGTTAGAGCAGGTAAGGCAAAAATCAAGGTCAAGGGTAAAGCAGAATCACAACCAGAATAGCAACATTATAGCAAGACTTGGTGAGACAATAGCAGCTGAGCATATTATGAACTGTCTCTTATATAGTGTAGTTTGTCTGTGAGTGTGATTGGGAAAAGCTATGTCTGCTTTATTTCTCAGGAGAAGGTGACGTGTCTGTGTGTTACTTTAGGATTTTTATCAATCGTTGGCCATGTTTGTAGTTTGCAGTGCATTCTGGGAAATGGAGTCACTAGTTTGCCATGACATGACAGCCACAGACTGATTGCCTCCATGCCATGCCGGATTGATGCAGTAATTTGTGCAAAAGAAGCCCCGACCAAGTATTGAGTGCATAAATTAACATACTTTTCAGAAGGTCGAAATTTCTGTATTAATTCTTTATTCTAATATTTTTGATTTCCATGAGCTGTAAGCCGTAATCATCAAGATTAAAACAAAAAAAGGCTTGAAATATTTCACTTTATGTGTAATGAATCTTGAATATATGAAAGTTCCACTTTTTTAATTAAATTGCAGAAAAAATTTAAATATTACATTTTTTTGAGATGTAAATGTAGAGGGCGGGACTAGCCAGAGAGAGTTAAAATCTCTCTCTTCTCCCTCTCTCTCTTCTGCTCTTGGCTCGCTCAACTCAACTCAGAACTCATCTCATCCGAGCTGGTGGGAAGTATCCAATCAACATCTGGAGACCCAGCCTAGAGCCCACCAGCTTTCAAACCTCCCACCGCCAGCTCTCCAAACAACCTTCATATTAGATGCTGTTTTGTTCATCATTCCGGTTAGTTTTCCACTCAACGCCGACCAGACCACGACGTAACGAGGAAATCCCTTCAACACAGTCATCCACAGGCAAGCTCAATACCTCCAGACTCTAAACTGCTGCATATAATATTAAGTTTAAAGCCCTTCTAAAGAAGTGAAGGTAAATTTAATAAGTTGATGGTTCGTCATGGTCTGTTTAATAACTACACTCGCTCTGTTAAACCATTTTCACCTCTGTTTACATGTGTATGTGTGTGTGTACATGTGTGTGTTTGTGTTCGATTAGTTTTTGTGTTGCAGAATAGTTTAATAAAGTCTTGTCTGTTTTCAAGCATATGTGTCTTATTGTTTACGATGTCTATTGCCTTGAATTGTCGATCTTGCTACATGCTCTTAAAATAATGATTCACTATATCTAGGATAATATTGTCATTGGCCACAGAGGTAATATCTAATGCATAATTAATGACTACTCTAAGCTCAACTTTTCGCTGGATGAGTAGTTGATCAGAAGTACTAAATTAGCCAAATTTCCCCTTTTGAGCTGATCTGCTAGTCTCTCCTACATATTTGGTGGAGAATAGCTAGCTCAATCTTAACAGCTAATAATCGTTACATATAATGGTGGAAAATGCAACAGCTTATCCCAAAAAGATAATTTTCCCCACACAGTATATTCCTCAATTGTAAGTCACTTTGGATAAAAGTGTTGCTGTCAACCTTGGTACTAAGTGTCCCTTCATGGTTTTAAAGCATATACAAAATTTCCCTACTTGTTCCTTACACTTTTCTTGTTCATGAATGCCCATGCCATCAAAATGCATTCACATTGAATGTAATTAGCCACATAATTACAGAGGTTCCAGTGCGAGTTTTGAGTGAGCTTTGATCTGTCCAACAGTGGAAACACTTTAAAATGTTTTATAATATGTCTGAAAAAGACAGTAAATTGCAACTCTTTCTTTTCTTCCTTCTGGAGGTCATGGGTCCTCTATCACACAAAAGCTTTTGATGAGCACATTGTATAAAGAGAAAGTTCAAGTTGTGCAAACATAATGAGAGATGCTAGGTATACAAAAAACATTTTCAATGGCGAAATAGCAGTAATAATGATTTGCGGAGGTTATTGCCCAATGGAAGACAGGTTAAAGCCAAATAAATAAATAAATAACATCCTGTTTTTACAAGGTACAGTACATGACATCATATGTCAATTACTAAAAACTGAAGTTGCTTGAAAAGTCTAGTTTGGTGTTCACAAGCATATGAGAGTAAGGGCTTGATTTCATACAAATGAAGCTGAGAGAAAAGGTATAAATGCTGCCCCATGACGAACCTTAAAGTACTGCAAACTCCTCTTACTTCCTGGATGGTTATGTAATACATTGATATTATCATTATTTTTAATCATTGTATCTACTGGAATGATCTGTTCTCAGTTTTATATGCACTAATGACTTTTACCCCCATGTAGTGCATAGTGAGCTGTTTGGTATTCAGACTTTGACTCTGAGTATTTTGCATCATCAGTGTCTCAGATTATTCATAAAATACTGAAAAAATGTGCATTCATTTATTCAGAATACATTTCACATTTTACAACCCTTATTAACAATATTTGATCATTTAGTCACAAGAAATGTAATCCAACTCTTTTGATGTAAAAGGCAATTTGAGGAAATGCACAATTAACTCCTCATCATTCTGAAAAATCATATTGGCTAGTAGCTACATTGTCAAATAAAATAATAATAATACACATACACTCTTGCTATCATTGTATGCAAAAATGCACTCACTATATGTTTTTAAAATATTAATTAGCATTAATATTAAAAAAGCAATTCATTACAGATTCTTAGAAACACTTTTGTCATTTATGCATGAATTTGTATTTACTCACAAACATGAGCTGAGGTTCTAAGTGTTAGTAGTTTATATTTCCCTGTTATATCAGTGTTAGGCTTCCATTGATTCATTGTTTGTTTGTCTCTGGAGGCCACACGTGCAGCGTAATTAGTAGAAATGCCTACTCTCTTTGAATGTTAATTAGAATTCTTAAAGCTAAATGCCTCAACTGAAGGCAGAGGTGTGAGGCCTTTAACATGTTTCCTCCAAAGACAAGCTAGAGGAGAAAATTATGTATGGCTGTGTAAACAGCACAGCATTTATCTGACTTTCTGAAACAGCAGGTCTAAAGCTAATATTTGACAGATTATACTCATCCTTTCAGCAAGCACTGTGACATTAAGGTTTGGGGAAATGGAATGGGAATCTATACAAAGGGCAATGATGTGCTCTGGCTAAAGCATGGATGGTGAAATATGCAGACTAACAGAGCAAGAGAATGTATGAGAATGGGTTCACCAATGTGATTCATCTGACTGACTGGTACACGAAGGTCAGTAGTGGAAAAACTATAGTGTATGTTTCAGGTGACTCTTTAAACACCTCGTTCATTTCCCTTCTCTATTTCTTCTGTCTGACCCTTTGTTCTCTTAACCATCCTTTTGTACATGCCACTCTTTTCTTCTTAGGGTTCCCAGTAGGAATGTTAACCACATTAATGCTGCATATGTCTCTCATGAAATGTGTGCTCAATTCCACTCAATAAAACAAAGAGACAAAGCTTTAAACATGCCTTTTTTTATTTCCTTTAGGTATTGCATGCCCAGATCTGGAGACAGAGAGAGAGAGAGAGAGAGAGAGAGAGAGACATTTTAATATACAATGCATTGCATAGGCATGGCCTGAAATGACAGATTTGACAATATAATTCAACATAAAATTCATAATTTTGCAACATTACATGCATATGCAATTATGTACTAGGAACCTTGGATTACATAATTTATGTAAACATAAAGTTACCTACATAAATAAGTAACTATACAAATAAATAAATGGTTTCTCTGTTTACATGCATGGAAATGCTTTTTACTATGAGAAATAACTATAGCCTGAAGTTATAAAGTGGGTGTCAGAGTGTATTCAAGATAATAATACACAAGACATTTTAAGCAATCAGTAATACGTTTGGTAGCATTTTATTTTGAAAATATGATGTAGATTCTTTACAAAACATCTTTATGCCATTATGAATCAGCCCAACAACTGATACTAAACAACATGTTATGATGTTTTTCCATCTTTCATTTTCATAAAAAAACATTACCCAGATGCCTTTATCCAGAGTGACTTACAAAAGTGCTTGTAGTCTCTATCAAAAATACATCATCCTGCTAGTACAAATAGGTCAGGTTCTAAGAATACTAATAATACAGGTATGAGCTGACAGGGAGAATGAGGGGAGAATGGAGAGGAACCGGATTTTAGTCCCAGTGGTGTTTTTAGTGGATCCAGCTAATGTAGTAGGCCCAGCACTGAATAGGGCTCAGTACAGCAAGGGAAACCCACTCAACCACATTGGTAGCACATAGCCAAGATGAGGGAGGATTTGACCCAACAGAGATGAAGAGAGAATGGAGGCTGCCAAACTCCAGTCCCAATATATGTGTTAGTTGGCAGGTTCAGTGAGAATGTGCAGTATGACAAGCGATGCCCACTCAACCATGCTCGTTAGTGTAGGCTAAATGGGAGAGGGCATAAATTACCTGAGGAGATAGCTCTGAGGAAAACTGACCCCAGAAGAAGAATGAGAAGTGAGTGTGATCACTGAGCAACAACACAGAGGAGTGCAGTGAATGACTTTAACAAGGCTAATAATGTTAACAAGAGAAACCAACTCACTGGTAGCAGGCACCATAGTTCCTCCTTAGTTTTTCCAGAAAGGTGACTAGAATGTAAGTGAAAATGCACTCACCTCCACAGAAGAGAAGATATGAGACTAATTTGTAGTCACAAGCTGTAATGCAGATAGCTCTACTGGGTTTACCCATGGTTCAGTGTGCATGGGATGAGAATAAAAACTCCTGAATAGTTCATATTATTGTTTTAACAACAGTTAAAGAAAACAATGGCTGGTCTGGGTGATTAAAAATGTATGTGACATTGACTTGTCTTATTTGCTATGAGACATGCTGAGGATGCTTTTCATTTATAAAACTTGCAGAGTGTTGCATCATGAAAGTGTCCCATCAAATTTGATTTATTTATCTATTCATCTCACTGAAGACCCACATGTCCTGCCACCCCTCTTTGTTCCCTCTTTTTCTGCTTTGAGAGGTAGAGGTGAGATAGATCTGAGGAAGAGGTCTAAATCGCACTGTCAGCTAAAACTAGCACTGCATATTCAACAGTATACTGAATTGGTCACTCAACTGGAAAGACTGTTAAAAACATTGGAAACTACATGAAAATGGCTATTTTTTTCCAGGAATTCTGCAACTAGAACTTCAATAAAGCAAAATATAGGCATTTTTTACCCTCAATCTGTGCTCTTTAGCATACCTTCAACACAAGGCTCAAATCAAACAAGTACAACTTGACTACTGGTGGTTTAACTATTTGGGTCATGTAGAAGAGACAGAGTATTATTTTAGATAGTGTTTGCATATAAACCTGGTAGGTATGCTGCTGATTTAGCAGGTAATACAAATCAAATATGAAACATTTGTAAAATTGTGTTCAGACTAAAGGAATAAAATGTGAGAGGTCAAAAGGAAGACAGCAAATCTTGTCTTGTGAAATATTGAAGGTTATGTGCAGCCATGGTGTTTCTGAAGAGCACAAAAGAAATTGTCTTGTCATCTCCATAAGACATGTCAACATTTGCAGCAACAATTTAGCATTGGAGGTTTTGAGAGGACAATCATCTGATAGCCTAAAGAAGCTTTTTTTGATGTGTCACAGCCATGTTGTTTTTTTTAGAAAACAACTGCACTGATAACCCCTTGTGTCATACAGTTTCATTTGACATAGTTTACCATAAACAACAGTCAGTGATGTTTGGTTGTGAGGATAAAATCTACTATCTATCGTAGCTTGACAACTAAAGTATTAGGGTTGAACAATGTATTATATCATGAGGTCTCAAAGATGAATACTGAGGCAAAGTATTACATACACAAATGTCTATAATGCTTTATTGGTTTAATGTTGTGTTTCCTCAGAATACAAAACATGGTAAACAGAAAATTTGCAGTCCTATCAGTAAAAAAAAAAAAAAAAAAAAAAGACTCTGTCATCTTTCCATTTGGGTAATTTGTACTTTGTTTGGATACATAGTCTATGTATTTTTAGTTTCTACTCTGGAGTCCTCCATTTTGGGGCAAAATGAATGAAGGCATAAACAATCCACACATTCACACTCACTGTTGATGAAATGTTAGAGAAGCATCAGCAACAAAGGATGCAAAATATCAGCCCTTACCTACCCATGAAATCTAGGGGGCATTTCACACTGTGTAACTACTTGACATGTATTTCATGGATAGGGTGCATGAATCTACAGTGCTTTGGAAAAGTACTTTCCCCATTATGATTTCTTCTGTTTTTGTGTATATCTCATAGTAAATTGTTACAGAAATTAAAGCAAAATCTAAGATACAACAAAGGCAAACTGAGTGAACACAAAATAGATTTTTTAAATGATAACGTTATTTATTGAAGCAAAAAAAAAAAAAAATTATCCAATACCATCTGGGCCTGTGTGGTAATATAGTTGCCCCTGTAGTTACAGTACTAATTCCCCAAATCTATGTAACTGTATTCATAAAGGTGTTCAGCTGGACTAGACACAACCAGGCCTGATTACTGCCAGTCCAGTTCAGTTACCCTGTTCAGTCAAATCAACAGCATGAAGTTGGTTAAAAGGTCTTACCCAGCAAAACACTATGCTAAAATTGAAAGAAATTTCCAGAAATGATGAGGAAGAAGGTGATTGAAATACATCAGTCTGGGAAAGTTTACAAAGCTCTTTCAATGGCTCTGGAACTCCAAAGAACCACAGTCAGAGATGTTATCTCCAAATGGAAAAACTTAGCACAGTAGTGAATCTTCCCAAAAGGGGCCGATTTTCCAAAATTCCTCCAAGAGCACAGCAGCTAACCCAGAAGTCACAAAAGACTGCTGCTTCAGGGCCTAGGCAACTTGGAATAATTGAAGGAAACATGAATTCTGCTCTCTGCCAAAAAATCCTAAAGGTGAATGTCTGGTCTTCAGTCCGATCATTGTCTTATGCAGCAAGACGATGATCCAAAACATAGGAGTAAATCCTAGTCCTAGAAGTAAGTGAAAGACTGATCTCCAGTTATGGGAAACTTTTGGTTGCAGTTACTGCTACTAAGGCAGCATAACCAGATTTTAAGTTTTAGGGGGCAATTAGTTTTTCACATGGGTGATAGGTGTTCTATAACTTTTTTGCTTCACTAAAAAAAAAAATTAAAAATAAAAATTGCATTGTGTGTTTATTCAGGTTACCTTTGTTTTATGTTGTATTTCATTGAAGAACTAAAACTATTTAGTATTAAATATACACAAATGAAGAAATCAGGATAGGGTAAATACTTTTTCACAGCTCTGCATAGTCTGGGCTAGAAAGAAATCAGCTCCAGCCTCACTTATGAGCAACATAGATGAACATACATATAGTACATTAGACCTTTAGTGATTTAGGGCATTATTCACCTATTAGTCAGATTTCTAAGATTAAAAACAGAAGGAAAGACAAGCCAAAGCTAGGGGTGACTAAGAACATACTCATAAAACATTGGCATATTCATCTCTATCAGATGGTCTGATGGTTGTGTTGAATGTGTCTGCTTAAACAAATCACACCAGGATTTGATTCATAATGCATATCTGAAAGCCCAATTCCTCCTTCATATGTCTCATTTTATACCATTCAGAAGATCATATTAATTGACTTTGAATGTGTATGCTGCTTTCTAACTAAATTTGTAGATCCAGACAGTGCAACACTTTCAAGCAACATCTCACAAAATATGTTTTATTTGATTTACCTGGAATTAAGTGTATTAAAATTTTAAGTGTGTCTCTTCTTTTCTTCTGAACTGAATCTCACTGTTCACAGAGAAGGTTAGGACACTTTCTCAAGGAAGCAACTTTTCTCCCATAGTGACAGAAGTTTATATTATTGCTGGCAGATCAGCACAGATGCACAGCACATTGTCTTTCATTCATTTTCATGTGCAGCTTTTTTGTTTGATGTGTCTCACAGAGACCTTGCATCATCATTTTGAAGCTCTAGGATATTTGGAACAAACATGACTTCTTATTAAATCATAATTAGAAGAGGACACTGTCAGGGGTATGTTTTTTTTTTGTTTGTTTGTTTTGTTTTTTACTGATAACACACATAATTCAATGTACATAGTAATATGTACAATGTAAATACTAATTTACATATTTTGCATATGTTGTCCTGCATAGCATGGTGGTGCAGTGAGTATGCTTTCAGAAATAAAGTTACCAAACTGTACTTTTCCTTTTCCAAGATCTAAAGAGTTCTGTAAGGCTTTCAGAAAACAAGGTTGTGGATGCCTATGAGGCTGGCAAGGGATTCAAAAAGATCTCCAAATTATTTGAAATACATCATTACATTGTAAGGAAAATCATCTACAAATGGCTCAGATTTCAAATGACTGCCAATTTGTTCAGGACAGACCGTCCCAGCAAATCCATCCCAAGAGCAGACCATTTGATGTAAAAAGAAGTCTCCCAAGAACCCCAAAATTGAATCTCAGGATCTGTTACTCTTGCAACTGTTGGTATCGAAGTGCATGCTTCTACAATCAGAAAGAGATTGCACAAATTTGACCTGCTTGGGAGGCATGCCACGATAAAATCCTTTGCAAGATTACAGTTTGCCTATGATCATATAGGCAAAGACCAGGCCTTTTGGAATAATGTGCTCTGGAGAGATGAATCAAAGATAGAGTTGTTTGGCCAAAGTAACACCAGACATGTTTGGTGATGACTATGTGAAGCATAGTGGTGGAAAGTTACGGTTTGTCGTTATTTCACTGCCTCAGGGACTGGACAGCTTGCATTCATCGATTCAACTATGAATTCTGCATCATATCAAAGAGTGCATGAAGATAATGTGAGGCGATCTGTCAGAACGTTGAAGTTGAACTGAAAGTGGACCTTTCAACAGTATAATGATTCTAAACACACTAGCAAATCCACCAAGGAAAGATAAAATGGAGGGTTATGGAATGGCCTAGTCAAAGCCTGAATTTAAATCCCATTGAAATGTTGTGGGGGGATTTGAAACGGGCCGTACATGCAAGAAAACCCTCAAACATTTTATAACTGAAAGATTATTGCAAGGAAGAGTGGTTGAAAATTCTAGCAAGCCTGGTGGACAATTATGCAAAATGCCTACAAGAAATTATTTCTGCTAAAGGGGGCAATACTAGCTTCTGAGGCTAAGGGTATACTTACTTTTTTCCACAGAAGAATATCACATCTATTGATATTTCTGTTGAAGGAATTATTTTCTTTGTGGTTTTGTTCAAGCATATCAACTTTATTAATATGCACTGTTTCAAAGATGATCAAATCTTTAGTTGTCCAAATATGTCAAAAAAGCCAACAATTTACATGGGGTGTACTTATTGTTTCACATGACTGTAGGTTTTACTTCCACCTCACACTCTGTATTCCTGGCATAGTCTCTGAATCCACCTCGATCCTGATCAGGATAAAGTAGCTACTGAATGCAAAAATTAATATGTTGATCTATTCAAAAAGGTATAATGAAGAAATCACCAACCAGAGGTTACCGTTGACTTTATCCAAAAAAACAACAACACTGCCTTAATAATTTCTACAGTGACCAGTTCATGTTCTTTCTCTAGTGTTTACAATTTAGATAATTGTAAGTCTGCATCTGCTCATAGTGTTAAACAGCAAGGAAATAAGCCTGGTTATGTAATGCGGCTAAACAGCACCTGCTTATGGTAAATTGAGCTTGGTGGTAGATAATGAGAGAGAGGATGAGAGAGAGGACAGCTTGTCCCACTGAGGCTTAATTGATTTAGATTGAATTCTCACCAGAGAACACATCTCTTAATGGATTGCCTTTTAATACTGAACTTTGCCACAGGCTGTTCCTTTATCACTCCCTGTTTCTTGTTCTTCTGCTCCTTCCTGGCAAAAAAAAGAAAGAAATGATCATTTTATAATGGATTTTTCAGTGGAACTGAAGTGTGTGGGAAACACAGAAAAATAATAAATCCATACCAAGACCATCCTAGACACTACATACTGTATGTATGTGTGTATGTATGTATGTATGTACGCTATATTTGTGGACACCTGACCATCACACACATATGTGTTTCTTCCCCAAACTGTTGCCACAAACTTGAAAGCACACAATTGTATAGGATGTAGCATTAATATTTCCCTTCACAAAAGGGTCGAACCCAAACATATCAACAACAACAACAATGTTCATATTATTTTTCCTAAATGTTTTTCCCAATTTTCCATTTAGCACCCTTATGGATTTTTTTTGTTATCTTTAAAGATTATTATCAGTAAAACGGCTCTAAGCTAAAAGGTCAGCAGTTTTGCCATGCTGGAAAGGCCTAGGAGAAAACATATCCTATCTCCCGGACATGTACTCAGCTGTGACTTAAAAAACAAAAAGAAATAATAACTTAAAATACTGCTACTTGGTCAAATATTCACATCTAATCTTAATAAAATCTAGTCTGGTGCAGAATATAGAAGCATTTCATAGACTTTGTTTATTGAAATTATTACTTAAAAGATATTCATATTTCATGAATATGAAAGTGAATCTATAAGGCTCAATATATGAAGCATACTACATGAAAAAAGAGGTACTGTGGAATTCAAATACAGGCATTGACTTGGCCATTCCATAACCATCTATTTCTTCTTCTTGAGCCATTTCTTGTTGGATTTCCTAGTGTGTTTATGATCATTATCCTGTTGAAAGGTCCACTTTTGGTTCAACTGCAACATTCAGACAGATGGCCTCACATTTTCTTCAAGCACTGTTTGATAGGATGCAGAATTCATAGTTGAATTAATGAATGCTAGCTGTCTAGTCCCTGAGACAGTGAAGAGGCCCCAAACTATAACATTTCCACCAATGTGCTTCAGAGTTGGTATGAGGTACTTCTCCTGAAAAACTGTTTTTGGTCTACATCAAACATGTCTGCTGTTACTGTGGCCAAACAACTCTATCTTTGATTCGTCTGTCCAGAGCACATTATTCCAAAAGGCCTGGTCTTTGCCTATATGCTGCATGGTAAACTGTAGTCTTGCAAAGACTTTTCCCCGGCACGACTTCCATGCAGGTCAAATTTGTGCAAACTCTTTCTGATTGTAGAAAGGTGCACCTTGACACCAACAGTTGTGAGACTTACGAGCAGATCCTGAGATTCAATGTTGGGGTTCTTGGAGACTTCTTTTTGCGTTAGACGATCTGCTTTTGGGCTGAATTTGCGGGGACGGTCAGTCCTGGACAAATTGGCAGGTATTTGAAATCTGTGCTATTTGTAGATGATTTTCCATACAGTGGAATGATTTATTTAAAATAACTGGGAGATCTTTTCAAATCCCTTGGCCTTACAGAACTCTTTAGATCTTGGCATGATGACACCACACACCTCAATAACAAAGGGAACACCAGACACTAGCTATGAGAGGGAATTAAGGACAGATTTCACCTGCACTCTCTAAGCAGCTTCTAATCACTGGCACCCAATCTTGAATACCTGATTCTAATTTTATGGATTTGAAGGTGTGATAAATATATGGGTGTACTTGGTTTTTCCATGTGACTGATCTGGTTTGTGTTCATTTAAATTGTGTAAATTACTACAAAAGGTCAGTTTGATGTGTCATTTGAGTGTATCAACTTTATTAATAGGCTCTGTTTCAAAGAGGATCAAATGTTTGCTTGCCCAAATATGTAAAAAAAAAAAAAAAAAAAACAACAACAATTTCCATGGTGTACTTATTTTTTCACATGAATGTACACACACACACACACACACACACACACACACACACACACACACACACACACACACACACACACATTGATCAGGCAACATTAAAACCACTGACAGGTCACATGAATAACATTGATTTTCTTGTTATAGTGGCACCTGTCAAGGGGTGGGATACAGTATCTCACAAAAGTGAGTACACCCCTCACATTTTTGTAAATATTTGATTATATCTTTTCAGGTGACAACACTGAAGAAATGACACTTTGCTTCAATGTAAAGTAGTGAGTGTACAGCTTGTGTAACAGTGTAAATTTGCTGTCCCCTCAAAATAACTCAACACAGCCATTAATGTCTAAACCACTGGGGAGCAGGTGTGTTAAATTTGGTGTGATCACTCTCACATTCCCTCATACTGGCCACTGGAAGTTCAACATGGCACCTCATGGCAAAGAACTCTCTGAGGATCTGAAAAAAAGAATTGTTGCTCTACATAAAGATGGCCTAGGCTATAAGAACATCACCAAGACCCTGAATCTGAGCTGCAGCACGGTGGCCAAGACCATACAGCGGTTGAACAGGACAGGTTCCACTCAGAACAGGCCTCGCCATGGTCGACCAAAGAAGTTGAGTGCACATGCTCAGCGTCATATCCAGAGATTGTCTTTGAGAAATAGACGTATGCGTGCTGCCAGCATTGCCGCAGAGGTTGAAGGGGTGGGGGGTTAGCCTGTCAGTGCTCAGACCATACGCCGCACACTGCATCAAATTGGTCTGCATGGCTGTCGTCCCAGAAGGAAGCCTCTTCTAAAGATGATGCACAAGAAAGCCCGCAAACAGTTTGCTGCAGAAAAACAGACTAAGGACATGGATTACTGGAACCAGGTCCTGTGGTCTGATGAGACCAAAATAAACTTATTTGGTTCAGATGGTGTCAAGCATGTGTGGCGGTACAAAGACAAGTGTGTCTTGCCTACAGTCAAGCATGGTGGTGGGAGTGTCATGGTCTGGGGCTGCATGAGTGCTGGGGAGCTACAGTTCATTGAGGGAACCATGAATGCCAACATGTACTGTGACATACTGAAGCAAAGAATGATCCCCTGCCAGTGGAGACTGGGCCGCAGGGCAGTATTCCAGCATGATAACGATCCCAAACACACCTCCAAGACGACCACTGCCTTGCTAAAGAAGCTAAGGGTGAAGGTGATAGACTGGTCAAGCATGTCTCCAAACCTAAACCCTATTGAGCATCTGTGGGGCATCCTCAAACGGAAGGTGGAGGAGCACAAGGTCTCTAACATCCACCAGCTCCGTGATGTCATCATGGAGGAGTGGAAGAGGACTCCAGTGGCAACCTGTGAAGCTCTGGTGAACTCCATGCCCAAGAGGGTTAAGGCAGTGCTGGAAAATAATGGTGGCCACACAAAATATTGACACTTTGGGCCCAATTTGGACATTTTCACTTAGGGGTGTACTCACTTTTGTTGCCAGTTGTTTAGACATTAATGGCTATGTGTGGAGTTATTTTGAGGGGACAACAAATTTACACTGTTATACAAGCTGTACACTCACTACTTTACATTGTAGTAAAGTGTCATTTCTTCAATGTTGTCACATTAAAAGATATAGTCAAATATTTACAAAAATGTGAGGGCTGTACTCACTTTTGTGAGATACTGTATAATAGGCATCAAGTGAACAGTCAGTTTTTTTAAGTTGATATGTTGGAAGCAGGAAAAATGGGCAAGCATAAGGATCTGATTGATTTTGACCAAAAGGGCTAAATTGTGATGGTTAGATGACTGGGTCAGAGCATTTCCAAATCAGTAGGTCTTATGGGATGTTCCAGTATTCAGTGGTTAGTACCTACCAAAAGTGGTCCATGGAAGGACAACCGGTGAACCGCTGATATGGTCATGGGTGTCCAAGGCTCACTGATGCACATGGGGAGCAAAGGCTAGCCAATCTGGTCCAATCTACAGAAGAGCTACTGTAGCACAATGCTGAAAAGTTAATATTGGGTATGATAGAAAAAACACACAGTGCATCACAATTTCCTGTGTAGCTGCAGAATGATCAGAGTGCCCATGCTGACCCCTGTGCTGAAAGTGCCTTATAATGGGCATGTAAGCATCCAAACTGGACCATGGAGCAACGAAAGAAGGTGGCCTGGTCTGATAAATCATGTTTTCTTTTACATCATGCGGATGGCTGTCACCTACTTAAACATTGTTGCAGACCAAGTATACCCATTTATGGCAATGGTCTTCCCCAATGGCAGTGGCCTCTTTCAGCAGGATAATACACCCTGACACACTGCAAAAAATTTTCAGAATTTTTTTGAGGAACAGGAAAAAGTGTTTACAGTGTTGACTTGACTTCCAAATTCCCTAGATCTCAATCCAAACAAGCATCTTTGAGATATGGTGGACAAACAAGTCCAATCTTTGGAGGCTCCACCTCTCAACGTACATGACATAAAGGATCTGCTGTTAATATCTTGGTGCTAGATACCACAGCGTACCTTCAAAGGTCTTGGGAAGTCCATGCCTGACATGCCTTGACAGGTCAAAACTACATTGTATTAGGCAGGTAGTTTTAATGATATGATTATTGAGTGTACATATATGAGCATATATTTAACAGTGCACATAGGAGTTTGAAGACAGAAAAATATTTCATTGCAGATTTTACTGAAAATTTTCATCTGTTTTTATTCAGTCTCTCAAATGACCTTGTTTTTTTTTCTCTCTCTCTCTCACATAAAGCTTTTTATGGAGAGCTTTTGATAGCAAATCTGCCATTTTTTGTCCTCTAAATATGCCAGAGCTGGGGGAAAATATCAGATGCTTTGAGGAACTGCAAATGCGTGTTTGACCGTGTTCAGAACTGACGTCCTTTATTCTCCCCAAATCCATTCACCCACTCATATATAATCTTCCTGTCTGTTACCCTGTGCAGGATGGAGCTTAGTCCATAATTGTCACACTCCTCTCCTAGTGAACATATTTGTGTTAAACTGAAGCTGTTCACCTTCATAAGACAAATATCTTGCTACATTTTACTGTGTAATTGTAGCTAGATCATAGTGAAAAGCAAGTCAGCATATATTTAACAGTTCAGTATTCCTATATGAATAAGCTTATCTTGAGTGTGGTTTTAAATCTAGCTGTGATTCTCTTATTCTAATGACAATGTCAAAAACTGTGTGTGTGTGTGTGAGTGTGCGTGTGTGTGTGTGGAGGTGGTTCTGAGCCTGATCTGATCATGCTAAGGACCAGTTGATCAAACAACTATAGGTTCAGTGAAACTGTAATGTGTCAGTACATTTCATAACTTTATGGGCAGAAAATACATGAAATACCTGGACGGGGAAGAAAAAGGAAGCTATCAACAGCTGCAACCAGATTTTGGAGGAGACAGGTTGTGAAAAACCCTCAAGTGACTGCAAAAGTCCAGCAGCAAGACTTGGTGGCAACAGGCACTGAGATTTCAGTGAGCACAGTAAGGTGCGTACTAAACACAGAAGGTTTCCATGCCAGAACTCCAAGATGTACACCACTACTGACCCAAAAGCACAAGAAAAGTCACCTCAAAATCATATAAATAAGCCACAGAAATTTTGGGATTCTGTTCTGTGGAGCGATGAAACAAAACTGGAACTTTTCAGCACGATGGATCAGCAGCATGTCTGGAGGAAGAAGAATGAAGAGAGAAAACTTTGTCCACAGTCAAGCATGGTGGTGGCTCGGTGATGCTCTGGGGCTGCTTTGTCCTCTGGCACTGGAAAACTGCAGCGTGTGGAAGGCAAGATGGATTCATTGAAGTATCAGGAAATCCTAGGAGAAAACCTCATGCCATCTGGGAGGAAGCTGAAGCTTGGACATCATTGGACCTTCCAACAGGACAATGCTCCCAAGCATGCCTCAAATTCCACCAAGGCTTGGTTTCAGAAGAAGTCCTAGAAGATTCTACAGGACCATCACAGTCACCTGACCCCATAGAACATCTCTGGTGGGATTTGAAGAAGACGGTTGCAGCACGCAAACCTAAGAATATTCCTGAACTGGAGGCCATTGCTCATGAGGAATGGGCTAAGATTCCTCAGGAACGCTGCCAGAAGCGGCTGTCTCTCTATGCATCTCGTTTTCAGCAGGTCATAACAGCAAAAGGGTGCTCTAATAAGTATAAAGGATGCTTGCCATGAAGGGGTTGAATGATTTTGAGACTGGAGATGTCATTATAAGTTGCATTTTCAGTTGAATTTGGGGAAACCACTTGAAGCATTCATTATGTTGAACTATTTCAATGATTTTCTTTGATTTGTTAATTGCAACCAGCTGAAAGTCTGTAAATTTTGACAATAAACCTGATTCCCAATGGGGATTGAGTAATTTTGATTGCAACTGTAAGCAATTTTACATTGAAGTGCTAAAGTGTTTATGGGAAAGCATCAGGAAAAAAATGTCTGAAGAAGTGGTATACCCAGAACTGGATCTTGCACCACAACATTGCACCTGCACACACTGCATTGTAAACCAAGGAGTTTTTAACCAGATACAATGTGGTTATTGCTTGCTATCCACCATATTCACCAGATCTCACTTCTTGCTATTTCTTTTTGTTCCTGAAATTAAAAATGACATTGAAGGGGAAAGATTTGTCACTGTTGAAGAAATCCAGAAAAAAAAACACAGGAGGCTAGATATGATGACAAAAGATGACTACAGGAAATGTTTCCAGGAATGGTAGAAATGTTGTGACAAATGTATTGCAAGTATATTTTTTAACAATTCCGGGAATTTTTTAGTCCCTCATCATAAAATTTACTTTTGTACCCTCCACAGGCTAATCCCAAATGATGATCATTGGACATTGTATTTATTGGACATTTAAATGGGATGGATGCTGCTCACAATTTATTCTATTTAAAATACAAAATTCAGGCTTTTATATTTTCTCTTGTTCTGTCTGAATTCAGGGCCATAATCAAGTCATATTTGGAAAGGCTAATTATGTTTGACATTAGCTGTAAGCGTTTCAGACTGAACATGAATTTAACATTTTAACAAGCTGAGGGAACAAGTTTCGGTTTGTTTTTTTCAAACCATTTGTTTTATTTTTAAGTAAGTTTGCCCTGATTTCCAACAACTCTATTTCTTTAACTGCACTCTTCATTGCTTAAGCAATGTAAACATACACAAAATGGGGAAGAAAATAAAGGTAAAATGTAACCCCTGACATACAGTTTTAAGCTATAGCTGCGTTGCTGTGGTTAATGTTATTGACACATTGTCTCTCCAAAAATAGTAATCAATAAGCCATTAAAAACTCCAACAAGCCCACACAACATACTGTACAAATGTTGAAGCCAATGAAAAACAGATAACAGATAACATAGATAACCATCACTAGTAGGTTCATGCAAAGAATGCATGAGCTACTGTACAGTATGTATGGAAAATATGACTGAAACATAATGTCTGGCTGACCCATGGGTGTTAATGGTAATGAAGGACATTGCAAGGATCATTAATATTTAGTCTACTCTTAAGGACAACAAAAGCAGTAAAGATTAATGCACCCTAAGGGATAAAACTGCACTAATTTTACCTGAAACTACTTTAAAAAAAAAAAAAAAAAAAAAAAAAAAAAAAAGCAAAGGGTTGTCACACAAAATATTGACTTGTTTCACTTATTCCTACTGCTCTTTATAGTATTTTGTAAATGGAGAAACACTTAATTTCATTATTATTATATACAGCATTTCGTTGCATGTACCTAAGACTTTTGCACAGTACTGCATATACAGTGCCCTCCACTAATATTGGCACCCTTGGTAAATATGAAGGCTGTGAAAAAATTGTCTTTATTGTTTAACATTTTTATATTTTGCTAAAAATAAATTCACAGAAATACTCTGCTCGCATGGATATCAAACAATTGCAAACAACACAGGTTTATCAAAAAAAAAAAAAAAGTTTGTTCAATATATGTGTGCCACAGTTATTGGCACCCCTATGAATTCATATATGGAAAATATATTTGAAGAATCTTTCAAGAAAAAAATCCTCTACTCTCATCAAAAAAACAAACTCAAGAGTCTTCAGTTTGCCAGACACTAATGGAACTTCAAATGGGAGCGGGTTCTATCGTCAGATGTTACCAAAAGCAAGCTTTTTGGAAATAAACACCAGAGGTGCAATATGGAAAAGTACCTCATGCCCATGGTTAAATATGGTGGTGGATCGTTAATGTTTTGGGGCTGTATTTCTGCCAAAGGACCTGGATATTTTGTTGAGATACATGGCATCATGGACTCTGCCTCTGCCAGAAAGCTTAAAATGGGCTGTGGTTGGATCTTCCAGCAGGACAGTGATCTAAAGCATACATCAAAATCAACATCAAAATGGTTTACTGACCACTCAAGGTCTTTCCATGGCCATCCCAATCCCTTGACTTGAAACCCATAGAAAACCTGTGGGGTGAACTGAAGGGGAGATTCCACCAGTGTGGACCTTGAAATTTGAAGGATCTGGAGAGATTCTGTATGGAGGAATGGTCTCAGATCCCTTACCATGTATTCTCCAACCTCCTCAGGCATTATAGGAGAAGACTCAGAGCTGTTATCTTGACAAAGGGAGGTAGCACAAAGTATTGACGAAAAGGGTGCCAATAATTGTTGCACACCTATATTTAACAAAGATTTTTTTTGATAAACCTGTGTTTGCAATTGTTTGATATCCATGAGAGCAGAGTATTTTTGTGATTTATTATTTTTTTTGTAACAAAAGGTTAAACAATAAAGACTGAATAAAGAATGGCCAAACTGATTTGAGCTGACAGGAAGACTATGTTAACTCAACATAGGCACATAGGTGTTCTGTTTGGTTGAGATTTCAAGAAGGCCATAGCATATGATTTATATAATTTTCATTCATATCAAACCATGTATTGAGCCCTTGTGCCCTGTGGGTGGGGGGTGGGTCATCCTGGAAGAGACCACACCTATCAGGATAGAAATGAAAAATATTGCATTATAGGATTAAGGTTTCATCATCTCTCCCTCTAAGGTGACTGGAACTATGTCAGCAAAATGCCTCAACAGCATAGAGAGAGAGAGTGAGAGAAAGAGAGAGAGAGAGAGAGAGAGAGAGAGATACGATGGCAAGATTCTACTGAATTTTTCTGGCAAAATCTGATTCTGTTTTCTCTGTTTTACTCATAGGACCTCGAGGCTCATGGGAAGGTCTGCTGACTCCTGTTCTGCCCACACAGCTCACTGCTGTGAGGTCCCTCTCTGCCCCTGCTTTGACCCTTCTGGCTGGTGACTGGAAAGATAAAAAGGCTCCAGGTGAGCATGTCCTCAACGATCGAATTGTCTGAACTGCTGCCAGATTATGCAGAGCAACCAAATTCACCAAAAATATCTATTTTTTTAAAATCATCATTTATTTCTGGTAGCAGATATTGTAACTGGAGCTATAGAAATCATTAGGTGTAATTTTGTTTCTCTCAATATACCTACAAGTATGTTATATCTACACTTTGGATGGCTGTTCAAATGATTCATATTACTACCTTCTGCATCTTATCCATTCTGCTAATGTGGGGTGATCCAATGAACCACACTGCTATAAGCTTTCATTTGCACAACATCCATATTTAGATTAAGTCAGGGAGGGTGTAAGTTGGAAATTTTAGAGGCTTTTAGCAAATCATTTGAATTATGAAGAGAGAATATGAAGGGACATTTTATCCCAAAACGATGGTTCAAAACACATCTGTCAAGGTGAAGAAAAATAGGTTTTTTATTTCAGAAATTACAAAATATTTTGCTATGATTTGCTCTTGCTACCAGATTTAGCTCAGAGTTACATCATCAGACAAAATCATGTTCCCGTTGGATTCCAGAGTTGGGCCTCATTTGTTGTCTGTCAGATCGAGGATTCCTTTCATTAGAGCTGAGCAGATGACCACATGCTGTGTTAGACAGACCTTGCAATGTGAGTGATTTGGTGAATGATAAATGGTAGAAATTCTTAAAAGAAGTTCTGAAAATAGGAGAGTTTGGGGATAAATGAGGGGGAAAATGTAGTTTGATAGGGTTAGGTTTTAATTAAAAGAAGAAAAAATACTGGAAGATGAGTGAGTGTTATTTATTTTGGATGGATGCATGGGTAAACAAAATACAAATCAAAAATATAAATTTTGGAGCCTAGCCTAAACAGAAAGTTACGCTGACTTCTTGAAATACTTAACATTAAAACAGTGTTAAAACTATTAAAATCTATTCAAATTATCTCTCCTCTATCCATAACTTTAACTATGTTACCTCTTATAAGTACTGAGTTATGCAAATTGTGACCTAACTATTATTAAAGTTCTATCTTGGTTAAAACTGAATGGCAGCTAGACCCTTATGGGAATACTACTACTACTAGTAGTACTAATAATAATAATAAACCGGTGAACAGTTATGAAGCAATGTAAAACAAATGTCCGGCTATTTCAGTGTGAAACAATAGTGAATGTCTGTACTGTATAGGATATTATCAGACATCAGTAGAATTCAAATGGCACGGTCATTGTATTGTCATTGTCAAATAGATAGTACTTGAAACAATATGTACACATCATTGTGGTGGAATGTTGCTGGTCTCCATGAATTTTTGTAGTCTTATTGAATTTCTGGTAGAATTTTGTCATGCTGGAGCAGAAACAAATTGTATTTTATTTGCAGTGCTCGGAGTTTTATTGTACACCAAGACCTGTTTCACTTTAATTCCTTAACTCTAGTACAATATAATGTAAAGCCGTACCATTGCCTCGAGTCCTGAGCCAAACGGATTGGCATTTATTAAGTGTTCACACAGCACACTTAACAAAGGGGTTTCTTAAGAGGTCTTAGTGGAGTCAGGAGCTTCTGAATGCAATGATTTAAACATGGAAAACACATTGCCTCCTGAGTGAACCTCTGTGTGCTTTGCAGACAGAACAATGACCAAATGTCAATGAAAACAGAACAATAATAAACCCCAGAAGCTGTGGAATGAGCTCAAGCAGTGGCACTGTGCTGAATTGCTTCACATCAATAATCAGAGGTTATAAAGGTTCAAATGTCTTCACACCCCAAAAAGTAAGATTAAATGCCAGAGACATCTGTACTTTCTCATGTGTCCATGAATTTAAAAAGTTTCCCCGAGTTGTAATGAAAAATCCCCACATTTTAGACTTGGATAGAAGTATTCTTTTGGACAATTCTTTGATAAATAAAATAAAAACAAGTACAGCAGTGGCTTTACTTGTTACTCTCAGGAATAAATGATTGTAGATCACTGGTACTGGAAGTTACATTTTCAGGTGACGCATGATTCAGGCAACATATTTTTGAAAGTTATCTTAGATCTAAGGGCGCACAGTGGCTTAGTGGTCGGCACGTTCGCCTCATGCTGCCAGGGTCGGGGGTTTGATTCCCACCGTGGCCCTGCGTGTGTGGAGTTTGTATGTACTCCCCGTGGTGAGGGGGTTTCCTCCAGGTACTCCGGCTTCCTCCCCCAGTCGAAAGACATGCATGGTAGGCTGATTGGTATTTCCAAAGTGTCCGTAGAGTATGAATGGGTGTGTGAATGTGTATGTGAGTGTGCCCTGCGATGGATTGGCAGTTTTTCAAAATCAAAATGATTTCCTCAATTATTTTGTCAAGCATCAGATCATTGTTAAAGCATAAAGAGCAAGGGCAACATGGCACAAAACATTATTGAAAAAAATATTTGTGTGCTGCACTAAATTTCAATAGTTTCTCATTAATAAGGCATAGCATGTCCCAACATTAAAATGTAGCATGTTCCAGACTCTGTTTAGTGAAAAAAAAGACATGCACAAATTGCATATTACTCATGAGATTTGACTATAAATATGCTAATAATCTGTTTAACCATACCATTTCTGAGTAGCTTAAGATGAAAAAATAGTATCAATATAATATGTATTCCTTTTGGAGTTAAAGAGTAGGAAAACCTAGAAATTAATTATTATTTTAAATTATTTAAAAAACCTAAAAACTAGGCTATGGCTCTACCGGTTAAGTTTTGCAAATGTTCTTCAGGAAAAGAAAAGAAAACATCAACAGCAAAAAAACTTTGTGTTACACAGAAGAGTTTAGAGATCATTTAGTTTGCTCCATCTAGATGTGCTTATAAATGAATATATGATTATATCTTTCATGTCCAAAGATTTTTGCACCATTTTCATTATGTACTTGCCTTGTCTAGATTACTTATAAATGAAGATTTAATTGGTGGACCAACTGCATGCTTAAAGTACTTTAATAAGCCTGCTTAACACGACTTTAAATTACATTGTCATTCTTGTGGACTGAAGTGTGGTTTAACATGCAAGCTCTTTGCTGATTGCACACCGAACGTCTAGGACTGATGAGAATTTAAACTGGGGAAGAAAAAAAAAAAAAAAACAAAACAAGAAGAATTGAAGACTTAACATCTGCTTGCTTCCTCTTAGAAAAGAAACTGGAATTGAGGAAGCCATCCTGCACAGGAGCATTGGTGCTGCACTCCAATTCAACACCAGGGGACAAAGTCGAGGTTTGTGATCATCATTCACTTTCTCCCACATTAGCTTTTTCTGATCATTATTTCAATGTAACCATTAACAGTCTCTAAATTGGCACAACAGTGCAGTTCATTTTATTTCCATAACTGGGGTTTGGCATAAATTGAATCTAACTGCTCATAAAAGAAAGTCAAACTGAAATATTAGAGAAGCTCAAATTTAGTGTCCAGTTAAGATGGCTTCATTATCACATGTATGTGATGAAAGAACAAGATACTCTCCTTGTATGTTGGGCAAGTTTATTGCAAAGTTTTCATGGTAAATGTACCAGTTTAAATAGACTGGAGGGAGATACTGTACTCCTCTCTTTCAGATGTCTTGTGACTGAATCTAAAGAATACAATGATTTTATATTGGGTGACTACCATCTAAAAAGTTGGCCATAGACTACAAGAGCATCATGTTGCTAGATTCTTTAGTCCATGCTTGAGTAGTGTTATTCTAGCCATCAGTCATAACATTAAAACTACCTGCCTTTTATTGTGTAGGTCTGTCTTGTGCTGAACTATGTTTGCAGTGTGGCAGGGCGCATTATCCTGCTATAAAAGGCCACTGGCATTAGGGAATACTGCTGGCATGAAGGGGTGCACTTGGTCTGCAACAATGTTTAGGTGGGTGATATGTGTCAAAGTAACAAACACATGAATACCAGGACCCAAAGTTTCCCAGCATTGCCCATAGCGTTACACTGCCTCCACTGGCTTTCCTTCTACACATAGTGCATTCTGATGCCATTTTCCCCAGGTAAGTGACACACACAATCAAATCTGGCTGTGCAGATGATATAAACATTATTCATCAAACCAGGCCACCTTCTTTCATTGCGCCATGTTTCACTTTGGATGCTCACATGCCCACTGTAGGCGCTTTAGGAGGTAGACATAAGTCAGCATGGGCACTCTGACTGGTCTGAGGCTACGCAGCCCCATACACAGCAACCTGCGTTTCACTGTGCGTTCTCTCTCTCATAGCCAGCATTAAGATTTTCAGCAATGTGTACTACAGTAGCTCTTCTGTGGGATTGGACTGGACTAGCCTTCACGCCCCATGCGCATCTATGAGCCTTGGGTGCCCATGATCATGATGCTGGTTCACCAGTTGTCCTTCCTTGCACCACCTTTGGTAGGTACTAACCACTGCATTCCAGGAACACCCCACAAGAACTGCTGTTTTGGAGATGCTCTGACCGTCTAGCCATCACAATTTAGTCCTTGTCAAAGTCACTGAGATGCTTGCCCATTTTTCCTGCATTCACATACCAACTTTGAGAACTGACTGGTCACCTGATGCCTAATCTTCATGCCCTTGACAGGTGCCATTGTAACAAGATAATAAAATGTTATTCACGTCACCTGTCAGTGGTTTTAATGTTATGGCTGATCAGTGTATACAAATATCCAGGCAAAAGTCTTTTGTGAAATATATATCAGGAAAGTGAGAATAGTAACATCTCCTCTCAGGTGCCTTGCACATACTTAGTAAATGTATTCAGTGTTTTATACAATGGACTACTGTACTCACAGATTCAATGTTAGGCACTAATTGGTAGTGCGAGTACGAGTGCAAAAGGGGCCGAGTCGGGCTCAAGTCTGAGTCCTTAATGGCAAGTCCAGAAATTAATAAAGTTGAAAAAAGATTTGAACTTGCAATTGTAACTCAACACTGAACTGTTTAATTAATAATGTAACCTTCACAAACCAATGGCAACATAAATGTAACAAAAAATACCACTACTAAATCTTGCCATTGCCATTTAATATTTTTATTTAATGTCATCAGCACCTCAACTGGTTTCCTATACAAAAAAATGTTTTCAAAGAATAAAAGGGATATAGAGGTATATGTAGAACCTTTATTATATTACAAGTGCATGAAAATACAAATTAGCCTGTTTTGTTATTGTATCACAGTGTATTGTGTCCTCCAGTTTGAGGTGACATTTCAATTACTTGATGCCTCTACTGCACAGTTGTATAGTCTGAGAGAGAGAGAGAGAGAGAGAGAGTGAGTACAGAGTGGAGTTACATTTAGCAGCATGTCTTAACAACAAGCTTCATGTTTTATTACTGCATTTTAATCTGTCTATGAATCACAACAAAGTCATTTCTGAACACAGCTCTGTTCTTGTTACTGTTTATTTTATTTTAATTCCTAAAATGGAAAAAAAAAATCCCTATCAGCAGGATTTATGATATAATATTTACTACATTAAGAAGTACGTTTCACATTTTATTTGAAATTCAAGACTGGAATCACCAAATACTAATGTTTAGGGGTGGGTGATATGACTACAATCTTATTTCACAATAACGATATGTTTTCTCGGGTAAGTCTATCAGCGATACTGAAATTGAAAAAAGCAATTAAATAAATTAAACTTCACTGTATGACATATACAGTGATTCTCATTAAAATATTCTTATTAAAATCTTATTCAGTCAAATGAGTGAGGGAGTGATTTTCTCTTTGTCTTTTGTTGCTTGATTAACATTAATGACACAGACAGCAGCAGGTTTATTAGACTGCTGTCACTATGCACAAATCTAATATACTGTATTGACACACCTCCGATTTTTTTCCCAACCGTTTACAATCATTTAAGACATAACTGACTGTGTTTTCCTGAATACTCAGCCAGACCTGCATTTTGACATGATTTGTGTGTATTTATTTGACCACCCAAGTGTAATAAGCCGCTAAAGAGAACTCAACTCGATACTCGCACGATGTCTCCCTGCCTGACGCACACACTTGACACACGCACAGAGAAAAATTTCAGAGTCCAAAATGTCCAAGTCCATGTCAAGTTTAAGTACAAATTTACCCGAGTGTGTGACAAGTCCCAGTTTGTTCATAATTGGGCTCAAGACCAGATCTATGATCGAGTACCCCAACTCTAATACGAATTGGTGAGTGTACATAACAGGTGTCTGGTGTTGTCAGCAAGTTTACAACATAATCTTGTCTCCTATAGTTCTCAATGAACCACACTACTGCTTGGTGTGGCAAGGAAGTTCTTTTGTCCTTGGAGTGTTCTTATGCTTTGGTTCTTACTTTTGAGCCTTGCACTGGTGGTACCATCTAATATCTTTGGACTTCAACTACCAAAATAATGTTTTATTATTTAACATGATTGTACTGTAAATGATTGGGCAGTTATAGCAGTGCTTTAGCTTACAATACAATACTAGGAAATGCAATGCATAGTGGGTATCAACATTATAGACACATTTGATAATGGTAAAGGTTCCCTTTATGTTGACATCTGAAAACTAATCAAGCATTTTAGTGCCTTTTGATGACTATTTTAGGAAAACACATCCCCTCCTGGATGTAAGTTTATATGCTATTCCAATTTTTGGTTTACTAAAACACTGAAATTTGTCTTTTTGTGCGAGTTAATTCAGTAGAGGTGGTATAATCAGTGTATGCTAGTTGAGGGAAGAGGAGGCTAAGGTGGTTAAGGTTAAGGTGGCACGTTCAGAAGGTCATGAGTTCAAATCCCAGCACTGCCAAGCTGCCATGTTTGATTCCTTTGACAAGATCCATAATCTTCAAATCTACTAAGTTGTTTTCTCTCTCAATTATAAGTGGTGGTGGATAGGAGTGTCAGCCAAATGGGCAAATGGAAATGTAGTCAATTATATTTTATTTTTCATTTACAATATACATATGACTGGAACATACAGTGAAGAACAATACTGTAAATATATTTTACTGTCATTATGTTTCTTTAAATTTAACAGTATTTTTACAGTGTATAAGTCTATTCAGTCAAATAGCTAGTGCCAGTCTTTAAGAAAGGCTTGGTCCTTTCAACATTATACACAATACCCCTTATTAGCCTTTCCAGAGATTGTAATTAGTAAAATTTTCTCACAGCACCAATTCATTTGGCCAGCCGCATTGTCGTTCAGCAGCCCCCAGTGTGGAGAATCAGTAATCTGTGTCATTTGGTCAGCCAGGGTTTTAGTAATTGACTGCTGTCTGTCCACTGTCGAGAGCTGAACATGTCTAAATCATTTTATCACACAGTAATATATACTACACATTTTGGGATTAGCCTCCTAACCCTTGGCAAGTTAATTGAACTTCACATCTGTATAATCAGTGGAGTACAAGTGCACAGCGAATAAACATTAATTGGGAATAAGACCTTTTCAAGATATTGAGGTGAATGTTGGAGCACTTAAAGTTGGCTTGCAGGCTTCTTGTGCTAAACTAAAGGTTTATTGTGGTTAAAGTGGATTTGAAGAGTGGTTTGACTGTCACCATGATTTTTTTTAAATCACAAAATGAATTTTAAAACAATTGTAAAACAAAATAGGGCTTTGAATAGAGTGCTGTGATTATTTATACCTCAGAAATAAATGTGTACATCTCTAGAATAGTAATGCAGAACGTGTGTGTGTGTGTGTTGAAAAAAATTGTATGTGTAGGATGAGCAGTTTAAGATTAGCATGGATATTGACAGCTCTCCTAAAGACAAACGGCCAGTTGCATCCACTCCAGTGCCGGGATCACCATGGTAAGTGATCACTTCATTTGTAATTAAATTTTTTAGAAAGTTTTTCATGTTATTGATATTAGGGCCCCAATTCACTAACAACCCACTTAAAGTACCCTAATGTGTGTGTGTGTGTGTGTGTGTAGTGTGATAAATTGCATGTGCAGTTAGTGGGCATGTTGTGTATTACATAACAATATTAAGATGAGGTTTGTGCATGTGCTGAATGTGAGCTTGGATCTTTACGTCACCTTTAAGTAATAGTGTGTTAAGTATAATGGTAACGAATGGCTGAGAGACATAATGAAAAATGTTTAAAATATGATAGGAACATGAAATACAACAAACACGAGTCTGTAATCTAGCAAATTAGCAAATATACTGAGGTGATATTTTTTAATTATTTGATGAACCTTTAGTAAATGGTTTAATTATGCCTTCAAATGTCAGAAATTGTCACATTTTATACCTGCTGTTCTTCCACACATCTCTGTTCTTTCATGCTTAACAAGCTCCACTTTAAGTGATATTTTTTTCTCTTTGCCTTGACACTGTTTTTTGCACTTTTAAGTAGAAATAAATTGCATATTCATTAAGGCAGTCATGCAAAACAGGTAAGGCATGCTATTTCACTCATTTAGCCACAACCAAAAGAGACAATCCTTTCTATTTTTTCTATATATATATTTTTTTTGCAGTTACCAAGTTTTTCAGTGCAAACCTTAAATCAGCACCTACATTTTCACAATTCAGAGAATTCACACCATTTCTGCAGCATTGATCTCTGTTATGTGCTCCAGTAATAAATGCACAAGCTAATATCCTCCACATCTCTGCTGCACTTGTGGCATCTAAAGTGCCACATTGCACATTATTAAGTAGCAAATTTTAGCTCATTTAATGTCTCCGCATCTCAGATCTGAATCTGAGCAATACTGTTGTAGTGCAAGCCCATTATTTCCCTCTGGTTCAACAGCCCCTAGTCCAAGCCCCTTGTCCCCTCAACACAAATTCAGTTTACAGCAGGCATAATGGTTTGTGTCAATTTTTGTTGACTTGTGGGGCAGAATTCAATCGACAGGCTTTAATTCATACATACTGTATAAGACCGCAGTTCAGAAAGGCTCTTGCTGAAGCTGCACTGTGTTTATCTACTTCCTGCAATGCTCATATAGCACAAAGCCTTAAGGTGATTTAGGGCATGGAGTTGTTTTGTGTCCTGATTCAGCTCCTGATTTGCCCTGATGTTTTAGATTGCAATATGATTGGAGGAGTTTTCAAGGAGGAGTATCAAGACATCTGCCATCTGTATGTGATATAAATTGTGCCACAAATTGATTATGCTAGCTTTACTGAAAGGTGGGGCTTGCAATATTAACTAAAAGCTGGAATGACTATGTTCAGCAAGCTGCTTACCATATATCTGGTGATGTGAGTCAAAATAAAATGTCAGAATGTTTTTGTCATGCTTAGCTGGAAGTCACATCAAATTACTTTCAGCACTCCTGAGCACTGCAGCATGCATCCATGGCAGGAAGCATCTAAATCATTTTATTTGAAAGTCATATAGGTAAGAGATGAAAGGAAATTTTCAAAGAAAGGTCCTTCATTTTTAAACTGAATATTGATTTTATATTGTCTCTACTATGCTGTTGAGACAAGACTAGACTTGAAGGGTTCTTTGGATAGATAGATAGAGATAGATAGATAGATAGATAGATAGATAGATAAATAAATAAAGATAGATAGATAGATAGATAGATAGATACTACTTTCAACATTGTCTGCTAGGGAAACATTTTGTTGTAGGGTTTTACATACAACCTTTAAGGAGTCCTCCAGAGAGCTATCCAATGTCACGGAACGAGACTGGAGGCGGATGCAGGTGCAGGTCACAGTCTATTACTTAAACAAGAAACAAATAAACAGATAAACAGATAAACAAACAGGGAGCGCGGTCTCTCCTGACTATACACACTCTGGTCCCCTAGCTACGACCACTAGGGGGGGGGGGGGTAACTAACAAACCTGATTAACTCAAACCATGGGCACCTGTGCCAAATCAAAGACATGCTCAAACCTAACTCAGTGTCCAAGCGGGAAGTGAACGAAAACAAAAGAGTCACGTGACCAATCAGCAGCCGTACCGCAGTGCCCTCTGCTGGCCGTGGCGTAACAGAACCCCCCTCCAAAGGGTGCTCCTCCCGGAGCACCAAGAACCCCCCTCCAACGGGGGTCCCGGAACCCTGTACGAACTGTCTTTCGCTGCGACAGAAAGCAAAGCAGCCTCCGTCGGGCAGCAGAGGAGTAGAGCAGCATCCCCACCGGGGTAGAAAGTCAGAGCACCGCCCCTGGCGGCGCTGGGACGCAGGACACCGCTCCTGGGATGCTGGGCACCACCCCCGGCAGCTCTGGAACTCTGGGCTCCACCTTCGGCGGCACTGGAGGGCGTGGCGGCCTCCTCGGCCGTGCGGGGCGGCGGGGAGGCCTCCTCGGCCATGCGGGGCGGCCTCCTCAGCCTGTCCCTCTGAGGTCGCCATGTTGACCTCAGGTGAGAGCTCCACAGCTGAGACCTCCCCGTAAGCCTCAGGCTGGAGCTCTGCTGTCCTCATTGCCCCCCCCCCCAAAAAAATTTCTGGGCCAGCCTTCACCTCTGGACTGCGCAGCAAGGTGTACCTCCCCTGCAGTGGAAAGCCCCAGATGCTCAGGTTACTTTGCTGGCTGTGTTGCAAGGCGTCGCTCCTTGGCGGCGGGGACGGGGTATATGGCGCGAGGGACGACGCGGCGCGCAGCTCGGCTTTGCACTGAGCCATTTCCTCTTCGAGCTGTTTGCTCATCTCCAGGGACGAACGGAGGAGCGCCCAAATCCTGGCCTCTTCGGCGGCGCTCGTGGCGACCTGCTGCTTCCACATTTTGGGCGCAGTATTCTGTCACGGAACGAGACTGGAAGCGGATGCAGGTGCAGGTCACAGTCTTTATTACTTAAACAAGAAACAAATAAACAGATAAACAAACACAGGGAGCGCGGTCTCTCCTGACTATACACACTCTGGTCCCCTAGCTACGACCGCTAGCTTGCTACACATTAGCACATATCCTTACACTTCCTTCCCTTGACGAACTAAACCAACTTTAATACTGCGCAATGTGCGCAGTCACACGGGGGGTTTAACTAACAAACCTAATTAACTCAAACCATGGGCACCTGTGGCAAATCAGAGACATGCTCAAACCTAACTCAGTGTCCAAGCGGGAAGTGAACGAAAACAAAAGAGTCACGTGACCAGTCAGCAGCCGTACCGCAGTGCCCTCTGCTGGCCGTGGCGTAACATCCAAAGACCCTTACATTGTCTAAAACTGTACAGTAATATCATAACAGTGCTATAAAATTAGCACTGTGAATGGAAACGAGTTTCAATACGAGTTTCCGATCATACCGGAAGGTGAACACTGCACAGACAACACTCCATGGAAATGGACCAAGGCTTTTATGAAAATGGTTACTGCCGGGAATAAACAAACTGAATAAAGGAAGACAAGGTCAGAAATACATGTTAAAGCAAACTTTGTATACATGGTATACATACTATATATAGTTATTATACACATTATATGGCCAAAAGTCTGTGGACACCTGACAATGACACCCATATGTGATTCTTCCCCCAACCTTCCCACAGGAGGTTATTATAACAGCACAAGGGGCATTAAATCTGGGTGCATAGAGAAAAAACAAACATAAACACAGCAACACCATACATATTAACCATCAAAAATAATCACAGACATAGAGGGGAGAAGGCGACAAAAGTAAAACATCAGGATCATGCAACAAATGCCAGAGCATAAGATGACATCATAATGGCTGATTACCTGTGTTTAACACACGTATAGCCATAGGAACAAAGCTCCTACCATAGCTAGCCTTTCTGCACATGGGTAGTCTATACCTGCGGCCAGAAGGAAGGGGGTTGAAATATTGATAAAGTGGGTGGTCTGGATCATTTAAAATTGTATGTGTCTTCCAGAGCGTATATAAAATAACACAGTTTGATAAATTTGGGGTGGGAATACCAATAATGTTTCTCACTAAATTAGTTATCTTTAAGAGTTTGTTCTTATTGGTAACTGTTAGTATATGGAAGAAACAAATGGCACCATACATAAGCACCGACTCAATAATACTTTGATAAAGAAGAAGAAGAAGACTAGGCTGAACAGACAGATATTTAAGTTTACAAATAACTGTGAGTCTCTGTTGACAGCACTCATAAAAACGAGTGTGCTGATTGAAGTTGAGATGTTTATCGAATGTAATGCCCAGATATCTGAAATGCTCCTCCCTTTCACCCATCTCTCCATTAATGATAATACTGGAAGGATGGGGCAGTGGTTTGGAAGAGCTAAAAAACAGTTCCTTAGTCTTTGCGATATTAAGGTGGAGAAAGTTATTATCACACCATATACTAAATGTGCTATGGTGCATTGATAGTCCAAAAAAGAATCATTGTCCTTATTAAGGAATGCAAGAATGGCAGTATCAACTGCATATTTAAAGTAATGAGTGGTGGTGACTGGACTCTGACAGTCATTTGTATAGAGAATATAAAGAAGTGGACTAAGTACACACCCCTGAGGGGCACCAGTATTGAAAACAATAATGGTCAATAATGCATTGTCCACCTTTACCACTTGTGGTCTATTAGAAAGGAAATTATAAATCAAGTGTATTAGTGGTAATGGAACTTGCAGACACTGTAGTTTCTTGATTAGCTGATGACGCTGAATTGAGTTAAAGGTAGAGCTAAAGTCAGTGAAAAGAAGTCTGGCATAATTTCCAGGAATATCCAGGTGTTGAAGTAAACAGTGCAAGAGACAAGCCACTGTATCCTCTGTACCTCTCTTCTGCTTATATGCAAATTAGAGGCAATCCAAAAAGGGTGAAACACAAGATATAGATATAGACATATAAATACATATAAGTTTAAAATGCACAGTACATTGTTGAGTAGTCTCACTCAATCTCAGTAAATTCTTTACTCTGTGTGTGTGTGTGTGTGTGTGTGTGTGTGTGTGTGTGTGTGTGTGTGTGTGTGTGTGTGTGTGTGTGTGTAATTGTGAGTCTCCTCAGCTCTCTTTGTGTTTGCAGGTGTGTGGTTTGGACAGGAGATGATAGAGTTTTCTTCTTCAACCCCACCATGCAGCTGTCTGTATGGGATAAACCAGTGGATCTTAAAGACCGGGGGGACCTCAACAAAATCATTGAAGATCCTCCACATAAACGCAAGAAGGACTTGTCAGGTAAGCATGTGTTCTTGGCATGGTGCTATTAGCATACAGCATTATTGTGTTTTTGAGTTTTATCACTTGTTACCAGGGCAGTTTGCCCAAACCTATTATTTCATTGAAGGACAGATAAACAATAGATTGGTAGACAAGTGTCTATTCAGGGACTTGATTAGTGGGTGTCAATTTGAAACCCCAAACCTTCCATTTCAGGTATCAATTTGACAAACTCATTTCACTCGTAATCCCTGCATAAACATAATGTTGTTTGCCGAGAAGAATAATGCCCAAAAAACTATTGATTGCTCTTCACATGGATTAGCTAATAAGAGCTAATCTGATGTTTCTGCCTCTGCACATATTGAATTAGTTCAGATCTTGTCTGGAAGTTATTATATGGGTGACTACATGTCCCTGTAGTGCTTGTATGCTTTTATTGATTTAGTCTTATTGCAGTCGCTGGCTGATTAGTTATTGATGTTTCTACTTAATTCAGACAAAACAGATAGATGGTATTAGACTTATTAGAGTTTATTATATTGATCAATATTATGAAAAAATTTTTTTTGCATAATTTTAATTTAGCCTGCTGACAAGCTCACCATAGATAGTCAGACATTAATTAAGATTATTGCATTAGAATGAATATGTGTGTGTCTCTGATAATACAAAATAAATGAGTGGGGAAACACGTTGCTTTTTGTCAGTTCTTAGTTACTTAGATAATTTCAGTATTGAGAAAAAGTTTTTAAAAAAAATATATACCTTGAGAACAATTGGTTCAGGATGCATGAGACTGTTTGAATGGCACATTTACTGGGCCTTTATAGCACATTCTTAACTATTGCATATTATAATATAACTACTGCGTATTATAGAATATATTGCTCCATATTTTACTAACAGCACATTCATAAAGCTTTGAGATGAAGTATCCTAGTTTAAATGTTTTATATATTATATATATATATATATATATATATATATATATATATATATATATATATATATATATATATATATATATAGCATTATTATTAGTTTCATTATTATTTTATTTATTATTTTTTTTATCTGCAGAGGATGGCTCAAATTCCCCCTTTGCTGATGATGAGGATGAAGACGATGATGAAGGAGACCATATTTCAAAATCCAAACGCAACAAGTATGTCTCACATTGGCAAAACAAAAAAACATTCGATACTGTATGTGATTATAGAGTGCTTCAACGTGGGTAAAACCCACTGGATGTTGGGACAGAAATCTTGATAGACATAGACAAAAATAACAGAAAAGACAAACAGACAGACAGACAGAAAAAAAGAAAGAAAGAAATTTCCAAAGGATTAACAGGAAATGTTTTATTTACTTTATAACCTTGCCTAATCTTTCTTCCGGTAAAGGCCATATTGTATAAAGAGTCAGTTTAACAAGCACAGTGGTCAAGCTTCACAAGTTAAGTGTGATTTCCTCACACAGTAAATTCACACTTTGATCAAGTTGTTGAATAGTTACATGCCATAGTGAAATGGACATAAGTATAATGAATTCAGTTTGTAATCAGATACTGGCTGTCATAATGTCCATTGTGTGACAGAATCTTGAAATGAAATGTTCTCCCTTTTCACTTTTTCCCTTTTGAAAAAAGAAAGTTCAGGAAAGCCTGTAAGTATATACAGTGGAAGCGATTTCCCAGACTACCACATGTATGCAGAATTTTGTCTGTTTGAATGGAACACAGTGTGTTTACATCCTCATGGCTGTTTATCACTTTCTTGGGTGCAAGCTGACTCAACCGGTCCAAGACTGCCTGAGTGAGGTGGTCCTGATCCACTTCCAAGCGAACTCTAATACAATTCTACAGCAGTGAGAAAGTGGTTTGACCCTGAATTGGCATATTTGTCTTGTGTGGGAATATGTGAGACTGGATATTTATGTAATTTCCACAAAGAGTGTGATTGACATTGATGAAATTATAATTAATCTAAATTTGAATAGCAAGCTGAGCACAGATGACTGATGGGAACAGATAGAGGAAAACACCCATGATATATTCTACAGGTTGAACAGATGTCTTTTTCATTGTGTCTTTCAATTAAGGTTGGAAGAGCCATCTAGTAATTCTGTGTCTGCCAGTGAGGAGCAGAATACAGAGAGCTGCACAGTGTCCAATCAGATGGTCCTACCGCTCGAACTGCGGATCACGCACTTCAGAGATATGCTCCTAGAGAGAGGGGTGAGCGCACTAAAAGCTCTTTAAAAAACCCTTTATTGAGCAACAATATGAAGTTATATGAACTCCAGCAGAGGTGCATTTTATTCAATATGGCTCCAGGGCAATATTAAAATTCATAGGGAGTTTTCAGTGTTAATTTTTGAGTTAAAATGAAGATCACTGGCTCTGCCTTAACCTTCTAGATCAAGTAATATTTTCAAGGTGCTGCATTTCAATTCTCCTCACTGTGTAATTTATTTCATTTGAATCACAGTAAACAGATCTTAGCTGACGCTTGGGCATGCAATATTATTACCTTTATTATTGCTTGCACTTATTTGTATTTCCATCTCAATATCAGGTGTCTGCATTCTCAACATGGGAGAAAGAATTACACAAAATTGTGTTTGACCCACGTTACCTTCTCCTGGGGCCAGAGGAGAGGAAGCAAGTAAGTCTGGGTTAAAGATCCTCACTTGAAACTTGGCATTACTAACCTATATGTCATTTTAATTCCCATTTATGGATCCAAATCCTGTCCCTCTATTCCTTTGCAGATTTTTGATCAGTTTGCCAAAGCCAGGATAAAAGAAGAACATAAAGAGAGAAAGAACAAACTCCAACAGGCAAAAGAGCAGTTCAGGAAATTACTTGAAGAGTCCAAAATTACATCCAAGTATGTTCCTGTGCTATCTTCTTTTTGCCTGAATTGTTATATTAGCTCAATGTGTACTAGAGAGGAAACATATTGCCCCACAATCTTGCCTTGAAATTCATATATTCAGCTATTGTGTTAATAATGAATGTGATCTGTGGCACAGGTCTAAGCCTCTTTGACATGGGATGTTTGATCTTGGGTCCTTAGCTAGTTCCTGGAAGGAGTGAATTCAAATTCAAGTCTGTTTGAAGGTCTATTTTTTACACAGTGAACAAAGTTCTCCTCCTTCTTTCACAATATGCTTTCTGGTGATTCATTTATACCTTTGACATATTTACCTTTTAGACAATTGAGAAGTAAGAGTATTAATATTAACTGATTTCTTACATGAGAGGAAATGTGACATTTAAAATGTGCCAGTGCAGAGATAACAAGAGACAAATGATCATACGTTTCTCCTAAGGCACTGAGCATTGTAAGTTCTTAGCCACACCATTATGAACTTTAGGTTTTGTGTCAGCACTGAACTCAAAGCTGAAGTTTGGCACAGAAAGCTAGTGTGTGAAAGAATCGCTATATGTCTGGATGTTGATGATTCCCTTGTATCCGTTTCTTTTAGTCCCAGGTATGAAAATAGATCAGAACTCAACTCAAGTTCATATCCAGCCACCAAATCAACAATAATCATACCTGTATTAAATCACAAAGGCAGCACAGGGAGATGAGAAGCACATGTGCCAATGAGCAAGAGTATATCATCACTGCAGTGAAATGGAAAATTGGATGGCTCCAGCAGCCTGTGACAGCCTGGCTGATTTATTCCTTCTTTTTCCATGTAGGTCAACTTTCAAAGAGTTCTCAGAGAAGTACGGCCGAGACCCGCGCTTCAAACGGGTTCCCAAGCAGAAGGACCAGGAGCTGCTTTTCTTCCAGTTTGTCAGCGGGCTCAAGAAACGTGATAAGGAAAACCGGATGAGACTGAGAAAGATGAGATGAAGCCTCAACATGCTGTGAAAGAAACTATTTAGTTTTTACAGAATGCCTTCTTGACAGGAATCAAGTCAAACTGCACAATGACACAATATGCCACTGCATCTGACTAAGTAAATGAAACCCATTACAGCGTCTGCAGTTTTTATTTGAACTCTGGATTGTCAGAACAACAAGCACACAAACAGCAAAGCACCAGAGTCAGACGAGTTCGACTTTAGAGGTAGTTCAACTCTGAGAGTGATCTGTTTCATATTGAAGCTCTTAAAACTCATGTTAAAACTTAATGTTGCAAGATGTCATAATAAAAAAGAAAAAAATAATTAAAAAGTGTATTTCAATAAAAAGGCAAACTGTACTGTTGGAAGCCATTTATCTGATCATACAGATATTAAGTGATTTTTTAAGGACTGTAAATACATGTTGATAAGTGCGCGCTGTAATGAAGTTTTGTGGAAGTGTAATGTGAAATATGTGGAATGTCACAGCAGAACGTCTGATTCTCCACAGCATCTGTGAGAGTTGCCAAGTTGTCATGTTTTGGTGGATTTTTTTCACGTTGTCTAAAGTGTTCGTTGTGATTAAAATTGTGCTTGCTGTTGGAAGATTGAAATCTTAAATCTGATTAAATCTATCACCTGTTCTTGAATTTGTTCTGAAATCAGAATTCTTGCCAATAAATACAATACATTACACTACATAAAATGTAATAGTAAACATCATTTAATTATCACAGAGGCTATTTGTTCTGTCAGCAGAACCAATATTTTAATGTTTCTGGTTTTGAATTCCAACACCAACGCAATGTTCCTAAACCGGTTAGAACAAAATAAATATTAGGCTGTATGTAAGCCTAATGTAATAAAATTGTGGAATTTGAACGATTTTTTGACCTTGCAGCAGTGTTTTATTGATAAAGACACACACACACACACACACACACACACACACACACACACACACACAGAATTTTTCTACTTCTGTTCGAACACATACAGTACAGTAGCTTGTGGTCCAGCAGCTAAGGATCCTTAGGCTCTCCGGGGTTCGATTCCTGGGCAGGGAACCAACCCAGCCAATGGGTTGCACTCAGTGGCTGTCCTAAGCCCAGAGCCCGGAGGGTTGCATCAGGAAGGGCATCTGGCATAAAACCTGTGCAACAACCTTGCTTCCTAATCCACAAACTGGAACTATGTTGTGTTATAATTTTGTTGTACAGCAAGCACAGACATTTTACAGTGCATCCGGAAAGCATTCACAGCGCTTCACATTTTCCACATTTTGTTATGTTACAGTCTTATTCCAAAATGGATTAAATTCATTATTTTCCTCAAAATTCTACAAAAAATACCCCATAATGACCACATGAAAGATGTTTGTTTGAAATCTTTGCAAATTTATTTAAAAAAAAAAAAAAAAAAAGCACATTTACATAAGTATTCACAGCCTTTGTTCAATACTTTGTTGAAGCACCTTTGGCACCAATTACAGCCTCAAGTCTTTTTGAGTATGATGCTACAAGCTGGCACACTTATTTTTTAAACATTGTCAGTTCCTGCCTTTTAATTTGCCTAATGTTAGCTTGCAAGCTGTTAGTTTTAATTACAAACAGCTAGCTTCAATAATTAAATAACGCTGGTGATTGACATTACCTCTAAGATAATTACTTTACTAACACTACTGAGGTGCTGCATTCAAGTTTGTCTAATGTTGCTAAATCAGGACTGTTTGTTACACTGATTTTTGTAAGTGTTGAAGGATCTATACTATGTGGCCAATGCTATTCCCATATGGGTATAAATAGAAACACTTTATATTTAATTCATTGGTAGTTGCTTATTTCTTACTCTATAATGCACCATACTCGATGCCATATTATTACTGTGTAACCTTATATTGTAGTGATGTGTATTAATGTTGACATTACCTTGACAGAATAATTAATAAAACTGTTAGCTAATTGGAAAATCACTAATTTTACATTTAACTGTAAAAGGTTACACTCAGCATGATGCTAATTGGAGCCAAAGTCTAATGAGACTCACAGGTTTCCACTTGCCTTCATAATACATTTACATTTATTCATTTAGCAGACGCTTTTATACAAAGCGACTTACAAATGAGAAAAGTACAAGCAAAGCGATATATCAAGCAGAGAACAATACAAGTAGTGCTACCATACAGGATCTGTTAATTGAGTTCCAGAAGAAGCAAAGTGCACAGAGTAGAGGCGTAAGTGCTGCAAAATTGTAATAAAACTTCATTCACAGCTTCAGTAGTTTTCACATGCACACTTTTGAGAAAGAAGACTGTTTTCTTTCTCATTCTCGCTGCATTTTGTTTCCAGCTAAGTGATTTTTTTTTAAACACATCCACATCCATATACTGTACAATATCCACTGCAAAGATTTACCTACTAAAGTTAGATATCACATATCCATGTTCTAAGTTGACTTCCCAATGTGTTATAGACAAAACTCACAAGTGGGACAGAGTAGTGATTCGAGCTTGGAAGCTATGGAAACTGAGCAAAAAATAAATAAAAATATGTTGATTTTTGTTGAAAAGTTTTCTCTTATATTTAAACACCTTAATATGCATGTCAGCATGACAACCAGACAGTCAAAAGATAATTTTCCAATTATCCAGCCAATTACCTCCTGGCAACTGTGAGTTTCAGAATGAGCACAAAAAAAAAGAGCAAAGACATTTTTAGGTGTGTTAGAGGTTTAAAATGCAAATTGATGAAAACACATTATTTGGTAGAAAAAAAATCTCTTGAGAACTGAAATTATCTTATTTAAAAGCCTGATTTAATATTTTTCCTGAGTACAGAGACAGGCTTATCATAATAGAAGACCATATAAAAATGTCATTAAGTCTATTTCAAATGGCTAAATAATTAGCATACAGGTACATTATGCAGTGCAGACGACATTTAAATCAGCTAAAGTATGGTTTATGTAAAAGCATACCTCTATTTTATGTTATATAGAAGTGGCTCTCAAAATGGGGATTGCAACCCCTTCCGGTGGTCACGAAATGATTTCAGGGGGTTGCGAGACAACTGAAAAATAAACTTTCAATATTTTCTGATTACAATAGATATTTTTCAATATTAATTACAGTAAATATTTTCTTATTTTAAAAGACAGAACTGATTAGAGTGTTCTAAAAAAAAAACTGTAAATAATATTTCACAACTCTAAGATATGACCACTGCGGCGACTGGCCCTCTAGTTATCACATACATAGTGCAGATAAATATGTAATTTACAAGTCTAGAAAATGTTGAGGAAATTGTGGACAGTCTGCCTGAATTTTGGACTGCAGTAGCAGACGTTATCCAATGTGGCAATGGATGTAATGCTTCCATTTTGATCTACATATCTGTGCAAACAGACTTTTTCCACTGTTACATTTATGAAAAATAAATACAGATCACTTCCTGATGTTGAAGATGATCTGCGAGTAGCCGTAGCCGTAACCACCATAAAGGAACAGACAAAACTTTTGTGCTCCTAAAAACAAGTGCACCCATCCCATTGAAAGGTAAACCCAAATTAATTTGATATATAGTAAAGTGGATACAACAGGTAAAATGTTGTGAAGGACTTAAAACAACTTGTTTTGTTTATTGTTTGTATACGCTGTGTTAATGGGGTCACGAGTTCTCGGCAATGTTACTTTAGGCGTTGCTGGCTTAACAGTTGAGAACCACTGTTATATACTATCTGAAAGACAGAGGTTCAGATTAAAATTAGCATAGTACAAGTGTGAGCCATCAGATCATCAGTCTTGGCATTTCAGGGAGATGTTCACAATATGACATGAATTTGTTTCATGTTTGAAGATGCTCCCTATAGATGATGCATGGTGTTACACAGAAAATAAGTTGTAAAGAGTCTCACTGCTGCTTTTAAAACAATGCATATATCATGAAGCAAGATAAAGCAGTCAACTCAGATTGATTGAAACCATTTGCAGACATGAAAGAATCAACAGGTCTTCTCTATCATTGCCACCTCTGAACAACACAGCTATAAGTAAATGCAGAAGCTTCAGGCAGTGTGTGCTAGAAGTCCATTTTGGCTCCTCAGCAGGAACCTAGACCCTGTGGTTTCATTTCATGCATCCATCTACGCTGATCCATTATTGAAATTGCAAGTGATTCAAGCCATAATATATACTGGAGAAGCAGTGGGAAATAGCTTGTGCTGAACAAAGATCCTCGCATCCTTGTGTCCTCGCAATGCCCTGGTTTGAGCAAGCATATGCAAATGTGGACAACAGAGAAAAAGGCATTCCTGTTGGATATAACATCAGCAAATCATGTCACCTTACTGACATGTGTGCCATTTAAGTGGAGTGCTTCGGCACAGAACGAAACACCTCAAAAGCATGTAAGCAGTCATCTGGGTATAAAGAGCATCTGTTAGTGTATAAATTACACATACCTTTCCTCATATACATTATCACCGACATTCAAACACCCTTAATGACTGAAAACACTATGGTGTCGTGCAGCATGTGCATGCTGAAGAGGTGGAAATCAGCTAGCAGACAAACAGTGTTTCTAAGGTAGGGGATGAATCACAATGTCAGCTAGTACTGTATCAAGGGAAAGGAGTCACAGGGGAAATTAAATGAGATTTCATCTGAAAGAGTAGCTCAAAGGTGTTTTCCCCCTTGATGAATGAAATTCACATACATTTCGGTTGTAGGAATCTCAGGGAAGTCTAGAGACAAAAAGACATAGATAGAGGGAGGGAAAGGAAGCAGACAACATTAGGACATTAAGTATAGTACATTAATGTTTATTAATGCAGAATCAATATTAAGAAGAAGGTATAAATAATACTGCTACCACTTACTCCTTTTCAGGGTCACGGGGAACTTGGAGCCTATCCTAGGGAGCATCAGGCACAAGTCAGGGTACACCCTGGGCAGGGTGCCAGTCCATCACACAATCACATACACACCCATTCATACTATACGGTCACTTTTAGACATACCAATCAGCCTATGCATGTCTTTGGACTGGGGGAGGAAACATGGCTCACATGGCCCCGGCAGGACTCGAACCCCAGACCCTGGAAGTGTGAGGCAAACATGCTAACCACTAAGCCCATTATTACACTCAGCGAAAAATGAAATGTCCTCTCGCATTCAACTGCTTCAACATTCAACTGCTTTTATTTCCAGCAAATTTATTAACATCTGTAAATATTTGTATTAACTTAACAAGATTTAACAGCTGAGACATAAACTGAACAAGTTTCACAGACATTTGACGAACATAAATGGAATAATGAGTCCAATATTAAAAGTAACAGTCAGTATCTGGTGATCTCCAGCTGCAGTGCATCTCATCCTCATTGACTGCACCAGATTTGTCAGTTCTTGCTGTGAGATGTTACTTCACTCTTCCAACAAGGCATTTGCAAGGTTCCGATCACGTTTGTGGGGACACACGGTTACATGCAATTTTCCACTGCAAGAATGAGCAGCTGTCCTTCCTGTCTCCCTGTAGCACTGTCTTAGATGTCTTACATTACAGACATTGCAGTTTATTGCTCTGGCCACATCTGCAGTCCTCATGCCTCCCTGCAGCAGGCCTTTAGTGTCCTAAGTTATTGTAACTGTGACCTTAATTGCCTACTGCCTGTAAACTGTTAGTGTCTTAAGGACTCTTCCACAGGTGCAATTACTTACTAAATAATTACCCTGCATTCGTTAGTAGTTAATTGTAGTGACAAAAGTGTTCACATTGTACTATTAATTTCTTACTTCTTAGTCCCTGCATAGTTACCAATGAGTTATTGAACAGTATAGTAAAGTTCCACAGTGTGAATGGTAAATGAGAAAACTTGGAAAAGGTTTTAAAAACAAAACAAACGAAATTGAGAGATACACTACCACAAGCACCAGCTCTGTTATTACCTCATGGACTTATTCCATACTGGAATTTACAGTAATAATTGTAAGCTGTCATACATCAACTGGAGTTATGCATGAAAGAGCAGTGCTGATGTTTCCTCAGTCTCAGGGCTTTCTCTGCCTTCACCTTTATCTGATTTGGGAAAGGCGAGAGGTTTCTGACCTACTCCTCTAAATACATTTCGATCTCATAAGTCGGGGGATAAAGGAACGCTGAAACATTAGGAAAGTTCAGGTCTAGCAAACGTCAGGTATGAGCTGTTTAACATATTTCCTTCTCCACAATGATGTTACTGTTACCTTTTAGACTATTATTCAGCAATTCATCTCACAGTATATTATTCAATGACTAAGTAATGAATAAAACACAATATGGTGGTGTTATTCAGTGTTATACCACCCCATAGATTATCTTCCAAATATCACCATATGTTACACAAAGCAAGTTAGTTCCTGTTGTCACACACTTCATTCCCTCAGTATCCTCTCTTGTTTCTCTCATTTTACCAAGAAACCAGAAATCACATGGCTCTCTGTCCTGGAGTCTTTCTGATGGTCAGAAGCATATCGCTTTGTAACAATCAGTGACAGAGGAGACTCCTTCCATAAATGTGAAAATAAATGTCTCTTTTCAGCACATATATGTTTTCTTTGTGAAATAAAAACACCCTTTGTAATAGTTAATTATTTGCCATATATAATGTATGATGGATGCATCCCATATAAGTCCCTGTCGATGTAACACATTAGAACAAGCACATTAATATAAACCTGATTTGATCTGCAGCCAGAAGTACTGTCAGTACTGCTGATTTCTATTTTTAAATAAACGAATAACCAATCACCAATCTGATCACATTTGAGAATTCAACAGTGCTGTGATATAATATGACATACAGTAAATACAGCACAAAATAAAAAGAAAGTTATGTAGTTACAAGAGTGAGGCCTGCTGATGACTCATGGGATGAAATTAAACTTCTAGAGATCTGGTGAGGAGAAAAAGATATACAACTATTTGATAAAAAGCAACCACTCAAACACTAATTAATACTTTATCACTGAAACACTAATTAACACTTATCTTCAAGCACATTGTAACATGAAAGTAGTTCAAAATGAAATTATTTCCATTATAAAGCCAGATTAAATCTTTTTAATCCATTGAGATATCCCAAAAGTTCTGGAAAAAAAAAAATTCTGCACATACTACAGAAAACTGGCCAAGCCTTCAAACACTAAATGAAATTATCCTTGATTTGTTTTCTTTCTTTTTTTAATGAATTGATGAAGGCAGGTAAAGGTTTCACTTTTGTGAAACATTATTAGATTGCAGTGCTGATTACACGAGGCTGTAAAATCTAAATACGCACCAGTCATGAAATATGCAGAAGATCATGCAGCACACACATCTTTATTAGTGGCATCTGTTCTTGCATTATTCCAGTATTACCAGGAGGTAACGGTTTCATAATGTTACCATATATATATGGAAATGTATGAACAGCAATGTGCAGCAAACTGTTATTACAGCAGAAAAATTTAGATTGGGAGCAGGAACTTTTTATTTTCCAGTCTAACCTTCTCAGAACTTGTTAAATACATATTGAACATTTAATAATGATGCTGAGAGGGAACATCTTTATGACTATATCACTGGAACAGACTGCAGTATATAGGACTTATAATGGAACTGAGTAAAGAAAACAAATAAAAGCCAGACAAATCATATCAGAGATGTGATGAGGTGCAATATATTCTGCATTTTTTGTGTTACAGTGTGTGCTACTAAATAGATGCAATCCATTCACTATGAAATTGCCATACATCCAAGATGCAGCAACCTTAATGCAACATTATGATTGATGCATGATCTCAATAAACCATAAAGCTCTCGTTGCACTGGATTTCAGCAGCTTCTCTGCTTCCTTGTGGTTTACATTTAAGTATTGCTCTTCTTCCTGTAGTGTTGTTGAAGAGAAAGCTCTTCAAGCCCATCTTCCTAACATTGCCATGTAGTACTAGCCATTCTCTGAAAGGTTATCACATAACTGGTGCTCAAATAAAATGTGGATTACAGATTTAACAGCAGGGTGGTTAAGCATGCCCAACCAACAGGAGGATTATGTTCATGCATTACTGCAGTGTTCAAACAAAATATCATCGGAGGAGCTTTCTTCAATGACATTTACAGAGCTTATCTACACTCCCCAGATACCCCCAATGTTAATTTATTTGAATAAATGTGTACAGTTTGAAAAAAAAAGATTATTTATTAAAATATATCTTTCATGCAAGTGTCTAATTAATTCATACGAATAGTATCTGAATAAAGAAAGACTCATTGAGCGTGCAAAATATTTCATTCATCTCTACAGCTTGTGATGACAAGCACACTTTAAATAAGAGTTCAGACTTGCCTGTGATATTAATCACCACTGGATTTAATGACTGTGGTCTTGGTGAAATAAACTCCATCACACAGGCTGGCTCACAGTTCTTGGCAAGTGAATCGGGAGCTCATTTCCTGCTATTGGATTTTTAATGGTTTGCCTTTTATCAGGAGTTTAGAGCAGAAGGAGCTGAAAAGGTCATCGCTCTGTCAGAGTTTATCAGTGGTACAAAACATTTTGCTCTGTTTTCTCAGTTCAAGTGATAAATGACAAAGCGACACACACACACAGACACACAATAGCCTGAACTCTATCCTATGCTGCTCCATCACCAGTGATTAGATCTTGACAGAACTGCTTGCTAATGCTCAAAACTTTCAGAATGTATCAAATTCTGCTGGTTACATTTTATACTTCATACAATAAATGTTCAAAGCCTCAACAAAAACTTTTTCCCCCTCCTGCAGGTTCTGATCAAAAGCTAGAGCTCTGACATAACTACTTTACATGCAATTGTTCTCTCACTGAACTTCATTTCCCCATGAAACTTCTGTTACAGGAATACTGCAATATATTTCAACCTAACCTTTATCTACCATGACTGCAGCATGTGTGTGATTACCATGTACCACTTATAAAAGAAGGCTAAGGGCAGTGAGTTTATGGATAGCAATATAGTTGTGTGGGTCTGAGCGAATATTAATAGCACAAAACCTGGATTTTTTTTTCATGTTTTGCTCCAGTGTTTGAAAGTGTTCACATAAAGTTACATAAAAACTGAATATATACTGTATACTGTATAAATGTATATATGTCTCATCCTATGATATTGTATTGTTAGATTTTATACCATAACCCTATTGGAGGCTTAATTCTGATTGGCCAGAAGGTGCTGATTAATTAATGCTTGCTCTTAGAAGTTATTGTTTCTATAATAACATCTGATGCAGGGACTTGCAATGAGGATGCATGACGTAAACAAAAAAGTGTTTAATCGTTGATATGGTGAGGATTTCTTTGACAAGAAAATTAATTATAAAATTAATAAATGTACAATTGTAATGTAAATGTAATTAACATTATGGAAAGGGGTCTCCAGTGTCACTGCTTAGTATCAGTAACAGACAGAGGTAAAGCTATAACTACAGTAAGTGTTCTGACATGTGCACATGGCAAGTCTTCAGGATGGAGGACAAAATAACAGAGGGTTGTGAGGGACCTTCTATTTGTAGCTTCTATATAGCAAGTTATAACAGGAACTAATCTGTATTATGGATATTCCACAACATTATACATAACTATAAATTAATCAAATGTACAATGTTACAATGGCTTATGGTTTTACATTCATTTCTGTCAAAATTCTTAATCATGATAATCACACATCAACAAAAAATTGTGGTAGATTAAAATGACCTTGAAAACAATTTATTATTCCTTCAAGCCATAATCTAGAATAAAGGACTGTTGTTTTATTGGGATAATGTATAATGTGCAAGAAAACCACAACTCAAGAGAAACTGCTGGATATTCAGGCATAAAGCAGATTTAATATTAATAGCATAGACGTGATCTGATACACCAAATGAGCAAGTCTGTACATTATTGTTCTAAACAGAACACAGCATCAAGTTTGGAAGTAGAGACAGAAAATCAGAGTTTGCATCAGAAAAACAGGTATTCAGTATGACATATAGTACAGTAAAGGTCAGTGGTTTCATGGATCTTGTCTGGGTAACTATGGTCATGTTCATATTCTAGACCTGAATTTAATTCCTGCATTATTTCCTGTTATTGCTTACATTCCTGCAGTTATAAACAGTCCTTCCCTTACCAGCCTCTTTATTTTTTTCTGTCTCTTGAGGTTACCAAGACAAATAACGCATGTGTCATGTGACTGAGAAACCCAAAAACTGCAAACTTTAATTTAATGAAATTAGTATACTTTACTATAAACCAATTATTTATATTACAGCCAGAACTTCTGTCAGACCTGCTTTTATAGAAAATTAATGCACACCTTCTGATTCAAGAATTCAACTGCAGTGATAAATTAATCTATTATTTGAAACTGAGACAAATATTTCCATTTGCTTAATTTGTTTTATTCATAAACTAATTACTTCCTTCTTGTGACATCCTGGTAGTGGTAACACACACACACACACACACACACACACACACACACACACACACACACACACACACACACACACCTCATCAATTAAAGTGACATAAAATCTTTTTTTTTGTTTGTTACCAAACTACTCTGAAAAAGATCAACTAAAGGAACTAAAAGACTAATAGAAACTAGAGAATAAAATAAAAGTAAATTGATATTGAATACTTTCATACCATTACAATGAATAATTTCTCATTGAAGAGCTGAGATACTTTAAGAGTGATGGTTGCAGCATTAGAGATGCATATATTATCCTGTGCCAAGCTCATACAAGTTGCATAGAGTTCTGTAAATATGTGCTTGTGAGATCTGCTCAGGAATACTGAAACAGTTATGTTAAGAAAATAGTTTTGTGAAATCATTTTATATAGTAATATATCTGTAACACTTTACAATATGGGTACAGATATAAGCATATACTAATACATCTTTATGAGAGGAAGTCTGTATAGTCCCATCCACTCTATCTAGATACATATGAATCATACTGTATTATTTCCATATTTACTACCACAAATGCTGTATTCAATAGAAAAATGGAAAATCATTATTCATAATTGTGAGGATGAAAGTATGGACTTTTCAGCCCTCTTGTTGTTTTTAAGGGCTTAAAATCAATGAGCTCATTTGTTACAGTAATAGATCTAATCATACTGGAATTGTATCTATTCCTGCAAATATGTTTGGCAAAAGCATGACTTTGAGTAGAAGTTTCTGGAAAGAAGCCAGGCTGCAGTACTAATTACTAGACAATGTGCTCACTGATCAAAATTACATTAAAGACTGAGCCGTCTGAGTCACAATGCCAAAGGAGTTTGATTTAAATTAGTTCTGCCTGTGATGCAGCTTTCAGCCATGCTAGCATTAATTGGCACACAGCATGAGAAGGAGTGATGCTAGAGGTGAACATGGTGATAACTACTTTCTGTTTGGTCACTCGCTGTTTAAAGTCACTATTATCCTGAACATGTGGGTACAGTGCATGTTGTGTTTGGAAAGAACTTAGAGGTTTACTTTGAGGTATTTAAAATAACTAAAGGAAGCTTTTTTAACGTCAGCCGTAATTTCAGACTGATTGTTGGAAAGCTTTTCTGTAGTAATCATTATAATATTATAATATTCCTCCTTCATATTGTTTCTTAGCATGCTCAGTAAGCTAAATTTTAATTAGCTTTACGTCCATGTTATTAATCATGGAAAATATTAAAGGTAAAAATGAGAGATGGTAAATAAGAATGTGCTCAGAAGAAACCCTAGACACTTTTTCTTAGCAGTGCCTGCACCCCTGCTCATTCATGTAGTTATCCAATCAGCAAATCATGTGGCAGCAGCGCAAGCCATAAAATTATGTAGATACAGGTCAAGAGCTTCAGATACATTTACGTCAAACTTCAGGGTAACAATTTACATTTAGGTTCCTTTCGTAAAGCATTTATAAAGGTGTTCATTAATGAGTAATAACTCATTTACGATTGCATTATAAATCATTGATAGGCAGTTATAACTGTATGAATGAAAAAGGTGACTCAAATGAAATGCCTGCCAAATAGTGAGCCATTTTTAACTCACATGTTATAAATGCTTAATAAATGTATTTATTCATACTTATTTGACTCAAAACCAGAATCATGATTATCATGATGTTAATTGCAAAATAGATTGTTATAGTGAGACTGACGCGTGTTGTATTTTTTTCTCTTATTATTCTAATATCTCACGACTTATGTCACTTTTCCAACCCTGTTGCTTACAAACACTGAAAAAAAAAATATTAATAAAAAAATATATTAATTGGTTTTTATGCATATCACATGTGTTTTGAACCAAGCTATGTGAATTAATTAAAGTCAGCTAGAAAAAAATAGGATGGTTTCATTTGAGGTCCTCTTTGCTCATGCGTATGAATATAACACATGCTCAGTTTCCTTGGAGCCAGAGGGAAATTCCAGTACAGTGCAGTGTAAATTGAAGACATATTCATTCCAGTCCTGGAGTTTCATCATTCAGATGATTTGAACAGTAAGTCAGATATATTTCATATTATGCAGTACCATTCATTACAGTAAACAATCTGTTGATTGATTAAAGAAAATAGTAGTGCTGACACATAATACAATATGCTAAAAGTTAAAGCATTGACATTGAAGGTTATGGAGTTTTGTTTTGTAGTGTAGGTCAACATTGCATGTGAAGTTGCTCATATGCTAGCACATTTTAGACAAATGTTATGGTTTGCATGTTTCCAAAAAAAAAAAATAATAAGACTTGTATAGCGAGTATGCATGCATTTGAAGCATGTGGGAGAGATTGTGCCACCTTGTACTTTGTCAGTCAACGATTGTGCGTCTGTGTTCATCCACTGTAGTATTTTTTTACTATGTGACAAATTTCCAGTTTTATTCCTATCGGATCACAATATAGTGTTGGGATTTATGAATCTTTTCAGAGACAAAACAAGCTCACAATAGGGATTCTGTAATTAACGTGCTATGCATTAATGAAAATATCTACTATAAAAACATCCCCTCTGTTCACTAGCTTTAATGGTGTGGTATGTGAGTATAACTTAAACTAACAATAATAATCATTATGTGTTCTTTCTTTTAGGGACATTTTGGTGGAACCTAAGCTTTTGGTATGAAACTTTACAAGTATGCTGACTAATGTTAAAAAGTAATAGTTCTGGGTTGTCATCTTATGTGTTTGTCAGTTCAATGCATCAGTGTATCAGTGTAAAGATTGTGGAATTCAAGTGAGGCAACCTGAAATTCTCAAACACTACAAACCTAAGCATGCCCACTTTAGGCATTGCTTCAAATGTATTCATCCAGGCTGCCCTTATGTTGATAACTTGAGCTGATATTTAGGGAGTCTTTTACATTTTTCCTTATGGCGGCACTGTGTATGGATTGTATGCTTAAATATAAAGTAATATTAAAAGTTGTATTATTTACAGACAATAGATTATTAAAAGTTAATATTAAAAGTTGTATTATTTACAGACTAAAGACAGAAGCTCTCCTCAGAGCTCTTTGCATTTACCTTCATGATGATGAGGTATGTCTAGTAAATGGTAAATGGTGCACTTATATAGCGCCTTTATCCAAAGTGCTCTACAGTGTGTCTCATTCATTCACCCATTCACACAAACACTCACTCACCACTGGTAGCAGAGCTCTCATGCAAGGCACTAACTTGCCATCAGGAGCAACTTGGGGCTCAGTGTCTTGCCCAAGGACACTTCGGTATGTGGAGTAATGTGGGCCGGGAATCGAACAACCAACCCTACGATTAGTGGACAACTCGCTCTACCACCTGAGCCACAGCCATGTAAAGGAGGAATGTAAAGGAGTACATGGTGAGTCTGTTTGAACTGTGCATCTTAAATCAATAGTCCACCCAAAAGTTGTCTGCCGTTTGTTTCCATACACTGAAGGTGAATGGTGACCAACACTTTGTTGCTCCAAAAGATTTAACAGCATTGTCAGTGTATGTGACTCATGTGGTTTAATACAAGTCTAATTAGATGATTTGATTCCTTTGGGTGTGATAAACAGTGGAATTGAATCACCTAAGAAGTCTTGGATTAAACCACATAAATCAACTGGATTACCCTGGCAATGCCTTAATATCTTATTTGAAGTGTCACAGTTTTGGTCCCCAGTACTCTTCCTAATAAAGACACAAACACCTTGACAAGATTCCACCCATCCATTCATCTTCTACCACTTACTCCTTCTTCAGGGCCCCAGTGGGAATCGAACCTCAGACTGTTGTGGTGTGAGGCGAACATGCTAACTACTAAGCCACTGTGCACTCTACGTTACAAGATTGACAAAATTTAATAACATGCTCATATGCTAAAGCATAATGCCAAAATAGATACTGTTTGACCCTCAGTGCTCTTTGAGCAGTGCAGCCCAGTCTGTTGAGGATCCTCTCGTCGGTAAGAAGAATTGCATCCCTTGTGGAGATCCCTTGTGACATCTCTGTGTTCGAGACACCTCGTTACATAAAACAAATAAATAGGTTTTGTAAGCAAAAAAAAAGGGAACCACAATAAAACAATGGATGTATAGCTTATCAATTTAAAATTGTTGCTAATCAAAAAACAATGTCTAATAACTTTTAATTATGTTTCTTCTTATTTGAATATAGGGCATTCAAAGAGATGACTTCTTGAAAGACCTGGCAAACACCTCCATTGCCATTTGTGTCATTAGAAAGGAAGCAGGAGATCAAGGACACTTTGAGGACATAGAAATTGTTGTTAATAAGGTCATAATTCTTAAGCACATCAGATATGTTGCAGTGCTGCTGGGTGCAATCTATGTGATTAATCTGGCATACCCAAAAGAACTTGAGTACTACTATGAATTCACTCAGAAAGTCCTTATGCAAATGAATTGTGGAAGGTTCTTCCCTAAAGTTCTATGACTGAAAAAAAAAAAAAAAATTCTGTGATATCGCTTTGCTTGTATCTTTCTCATTTGTAAGTCGCTTTGGATAGTGAATAAATGTAAATGTAATGTAAATGTAATTTTGCTACAGGCACTGATGTTCAGGTTCATACTATATAAGTTGTAATTTGTTAACTTAAATGTCAGCACTTTGTTGTGAACTTTTGCATTACGAAACTATATTGTAGCTGGTTACTTATGTGGCCAATTTAACAATTTTACAGTTTAAGCACTGTTGTTTTAATGATGCACAAACAAATGTTATGTAGCCTATTGCTACCTGTGAATTTTCTTTCTTTTTCTTTATTTTTTGTGGCTATTTCATGAATGTGCAATTTGTTATTATAAATGTCAGCAGTTTTTTTAGCAGTTGCATTATAAAAGTGTATTGTGCAGTCCATACGGGATTTTGCAGAACCATTTATTTATGAGCTAGAAACATTAGTAACCTGTGAAAGTGTACCTTAATGTAAAATGGATGCCTGTGAAACATTTATTCATGACTTATAAACATTAGTACCTTGTGAAAGTGTAACTTAATGTAAGGTGGAAACCTGTGAACAATTTTTACGAGTTATAAACAGGTGTCCACTTTACATTACGGAGCACTTTCATGGGTTACTAATATTTATACCTTATGAATATAATGCAGTGTTACCAACATCATAATGGGAAACAAATGTGATGTCAGTGACTTTGACTGTAGCATGGTATTTGATTTGAGTATTTACTGCTGATCTCTTGGAATTTTCACACACAACAGTCTCTACAACATACATCCAGTGAATGGGCGAAAACACCTTGTTGATGAGAGAGCTCAGACTAGGACAGCCAGACTGGTTCAAACTGACAGGAAGTCTATAGTAACATGAATAAACACTCTCTATAATATTGGTGAGCAGAAAAGCATCTCAGAATGCACAACAAACCTTAAGGCAAATGGGCTACAACAGCAGAAGGCCACATCATGTTCCACTCCTCTCAGCCAAGAACTGGAATCTGAGGATATGGTGAGAAACTGGACAGCTGAAGATTGGAAAACGGGGCCCTTTTCCAATCTTTAACTGTCCAGTTTTGGTAAGCCTGTGCCCACTATTTCATTCAAGAGGCCATGTATGTGACTTTTGTATTATTATCTTATTAAAATCTGAAATATATCTCCTGGGTAGAAAGAAGTTATGGTCATGCAATTTATCCTTTATACTTTATACAGATTCCTTATGAACATCTGCTTCCCACGATGCCACATACAACTTTAAACACACAACACATTGACCATAAAATATATATTTTGTTACAGGCTAACTTTTCTAGTGTTGGGTCTGAACATAAAAACACACCAGCAAGAAAAGCCAGTTGAAGCCTGGAGGGTTATTTGTTTACAGTATATTGCGCAGGAGAATGAAGGGATGAGTGGTGTAGGTGTGTGCATCAATGTAAAAGACTACTTTTATTGTGGTGCAGGGCTCAATGTCCACATATGTAGTGGCTCTGAAGTTTAGAAGGCTGACATCTCCGCAGCATGCTGAAGGGTGAGCTTTTCTCAGGGGACTCTGTGTAGGGAAAAAAGAGATACAAGTTAGTTTCAGCAACAACAATCTCAACAATTCTCCTCATCCGTCATCAGCTCTGCTTGCTGTGTCTTGGCAGTGCTGTGTTTCCTCCCCAGATATGCCGCCAACTGGGAATGGTTACTGCAATCATTCCCCTCCAGCAGTGCCTACGTCCCACCAACTCTGTCTTGCATGCTAAAGCATCAGTTTCTGTTTACATCATTCTTTGTGGCTGTTGATGTCCAGGGTGCTGAATCTGGTTTGGTGGCATTATGGAGGTGGTGGTAATTGACTTTGAAGCCTGGGGTCTTGTTTATCAAAGCTTGCATAAAACAATTTCTAATTTCATACATATGAGACGGCATTTTGCATATGCACAGCTGTACACAATAGATCTGGATAAATCCTTCCCATTTTAAATTGAATTTAAATTTACATAAAGCAACAACACTAAATCAAAATAATATGGTAAACATCTTAACATTAAAAGGGCCATTTTATGGCTATGTGTGTGCAATCTATTGCCCTAATTACATCTGGAAAACCTGCAGTGGTGTGAAAATCCCTTATTATTGCTGGCTGCTCCGATTCCATATTTGGAAATGTAATGTATTGCAGTGTGAAACAGTTGAATGCATGTCAGACGTCTTATTATTCAGCTGATAAATGCCAAACCTGTATCCAGTTTCTCTAAAACCCCTAGAGTAGAAATGACTTGAGTGTGCCAGGGATGCTATCACTGCCTTTTGCAAGCCTCTCCAAAAGTGGGGCAAGTTGCTGACAGAGATCAACTACAATGGCATTGGGCTAAAGAAATCAACTGATGAGCAAAGAGCATCCTGCAGTCATTAAAAATATGTTCCCTGCACAAAGCTGAGTGTGCCGAATCTTCAAGCATCACCCCAATCAGTCTTACGATGTGCCCTACTATATGATTTTACTTTACATTTCATCTGTTTTATAAGTAGGCAGAGAGCTTCTGAATCAGTTTATCCACAATTACACTTGTTGTAGCACTAACAGTATCTGCATACCCATGGTCAGGAGTAGCTCTAAATATATTCACATCATCATAACAAGAAGATCTTGCTAAAATGCATTCTATGCACAGAATTATATATTTAGCGTTTATGCATTTCTGGTCTCAACACATGCAATATAATTCACTAAGTAATAAATATACAGTATGATGGCTGGAAATGTCTGTGAGCAGAATGTTTCCTTGGTTCTTTGTTGCTTTAGTGTAATACGATATTAATACAATATCTCTGTTTAACTAACACTAGAATTCTAACCATGTTCAGCAAGGGGGTTAAAAGCAGTAAGAGAACAAGTGCTGGTGAATTTATCACAAAAAAAGCCAATTACACTATATACAGTGTAGGCTTTTAATTGTTAAGGTGAGAAATAAATAGAAAAAAGTATAGATAATACAAATCCCCAAAACACTTTATTGAAGCACTATTCCTTTCCCTGTCAGAAGTCTAAAAACATCACTGTCCAAGGGAGGTGGGGAAAAAAATCACAATTGCACATTGTGCAATTGCATGTTGCTTCAGCACTGAGTCAAGTTCAGCAAATGGTTTGTGAAAAGATGCTGTCCCAATGTGTATGTTATCAAGAAAACCTGTGTGAGATGTTGCTCTCCCTTTCTCTCACTGCCTCACTCTCGTTCTGTATCCTATTCACCCTTCTCCTGATGCTGCTATCTGTAGGGTCAGATGTTGCACAAGAACAGCTCATTGTTTTGCACAATTTACAGGCTTACCATCTCTTACTCGGATGCGGTCACACAGAGCAGAATGCAATCTTCAAAACACAAACAATCAAGGAAATAAGATAACAGTATGGGTCTTCTATGGTAATGTGTTTAGATAAAATTCAGATAATATAATGAACAGTGTTGTGTGCAAAAGTGTGGTCTCATTATCGTACTAGCAAGCACATACATTTTTTTAATTCACATATACCTTCTCACCATTCTAGACCTCTATTTCTCTATTTTTGAGTCTAGTTTTCAGGACATATAGCCAGGTGGAATCAGTCTCCTCACTTTAGGACATGCCACCTTAATCTTGATGCGTTTCCTATTTTCATGTTCCAATGAAGAGAAGCAACTGTGTGCGCGTGTGTGTGCGGGTGTGTGTGTGTGTATGTGTGTGTGTGTGTGTGTGTGTGTGTGCTAAGTCCTCTTACAGAGATAAATTAAATCCCCTGAACTTAATGTTGCTTAAAATGAAGACACTTCATCTGGCTGACTGGCAGTATTATTCTAGCTGACAGTGCATTGGTCATTTGGCAGATGGGAGGTGCATTTCTCTGTGCATCGTGCAGCTCTTTCCAATTAATCACAGCTCTATTTACACATGCAGGGTAAGCAGGCCAGAAACAGTGTGACACCAGCTCACTTATTGCTCTAATGGGAGGAAGGCAACAGATAATAAAACATCATTCAGTCCAATTTCAGTAATTATGATTATTTTACTAAGGAAATGAAAAACAACAACAGAACAGTCATACTTATCCTCACGTACACACACACTTACTTTCTCTAACTGTTTTATTCTGAGCCTATCCTGCTGGGAACACTGGGTGTGATGTGGGAATACACCTTGGATAACAGGGGACCATGCACACACACTTTTAGACACTCATTCACACCTAGGGCATTCACACAGACATTAACCCAAGTTCAGGATGGAGCCGTGGACCCTAGGGCTGTGCGACAGCAATGCTACCGGCTCCACCACCATGCCACGTTGTATTTATCTTTTGACATGTTTTCCATACCTTTACAGTTTGCAGCTTATTTGAAATCTCCCTGGGTACTTCACTGACACCTATGTGGTAAAAAAGAGCAGAAATAATATGATGCATGGCTTGCTTTTGCTGACTTTGTCTCTGTGTCTGTGTGTGTGTGTGTGTGTGTGTGTGTGTGTTTGTTCGTGGGTGCTGACAGATAAACAGTTTATTGTGGAATACAACATTGGTACTTTAAATATTTTAACAGTGGCACTCGAGATCGCAATCTGAACTTAGCTGACCTGCATTAATTGAGGCAGATGTCCCCTGTGTCATCATGCTAATTAGATAAAGACAATGAGCACTAAAGCTTCGTTTAGAGCGAGGCAGTCAAATATGACTTCTTTTATCTGGTACACATTTGATACATTCCCATGAGTGTGGGTAAACAGTAACAAATTACCAAATCCTTTATGATTTGAACCATATGAACATATTGAAACACCAACAGTCTTTTCAGCAAACACTCACCTACTCACAGCTTCTCAAAATACACACAATGTGACCAAGCAGAGAAGAAAAACAAATTCAATCTGAGAACTTACCTGGTTGTTAACTGAGCTCGAGAAAAGGTCATTTGACTATACACATTATGTCGACTCAAACTGGCCTCCATGCCCTGTTTAGTGTAATATTTCATTCGCCCTAAAAAGTGAAATAACCAAACAAATAAACAAGCAAAAAAAAATAAAGTTTATTAAACCTGAAAAAAAGTGAGAATTATGAAATCTCCAAGGCAGAATCTGAGGAATCTATAACTCTTTGTTGCTTTAGATAAGTCATTCTGCTCTAGGGGTTTGTCTGGGCAAAAGGGACAGAGGTGAGAAATAGTTAGCACTATTCAGGCCATTTCTTCTGCAGTAGTTCCATGCTCGGTCCTTAGTCTCTGATGTATAGCAGTCAGGGCTGTGACTAAATGCTTAGAAGGAGTTAGAGCTCACAGTTTGTGTCAATTTAACAGTTATTTGAACACTTAAAATTCTGCCTACAAGCATGGCACAAACATACTAGTCAGCCAGCTCGACCATATACACTTACACGTGATGTTTCACACACCAAAATTTACAAAAACAGCCACAAATTATTAAATAATTTTGGGTCCACTACAATTATGCCCAGCCTGGGCATCACTGGAACGGTTCTGCGCTGGGTGGAATCCTATCTCTCTGACAGATCCTTCAAGGTAACATGGAGGGGAGGTATTTCTGAAACGCAGCAACTCACAACTGGCGTTCCACAGCGGTCAGTTCTGGGTCCACTCCTCTTTTCTATCTACACTACATCTCAAGGGCAGGTGATTGAGTCTCATGGTTTCTCATATCATTGCTATGCTGATGACACCCAGCTCTATTTGTCCTTCCAGCCTGACGATCCATCCATCTCTGCACGCATCTCTGCTTGCCTGTCGGACATCTCGGTCTGGATGAGGGAACACTATCTTAAGCTCAACCTAGCAAAATCTGAGCTTCTCGTCATCCCAGCCTGTCCCTCAATCAACCACAACCTCACTGTACAGCTCAGCTCAACCACACTCAAGCCAACCAGGACAGCCAGGAGCCTTGGGGTGATTCTTGATGACAGCTTGATCTTTACAGACCACATTTCAACAACTGCACGGTCCTGTAGGTTCATCCTCTACAACATCAAGAAAATCCGACCCTACCTCACTGAACAGGCTACACAGATACTAGTCCAGGCTCTTGTTATCTCAAAACTGGACTATATATATAAATAACTATATAAATAAAATATATATAAACTATATATATAAATTTTGCACTTACACCTCTACTCTGTGCACTTTGCTTCTTCTGGAACTCAATTAACAGATCCTGTATGGTAGCACTACTTGTATTGTTCTCTGCTTTATATATCACTTTGCTTAAATTTTTCTAATTTATAAGTTACTTTGGATAAAAGCGTCTGCTAAATGAATAATTGTAAATGTAAATTACACACCTACCAACAAGATGTCCCTGTTATACTGCACCTTTAGAATATTTAGAATCCTTGAAGCGTCTTCATTTGTCTCTCCTGGGAACCTTTATAAGGTTCTATGTACAATATATCCCTGCATCAGTGTTTCTCCATCAGCAAGAGTTCCAAGTAGCACCCTACTTGGAGTAGTTATACAGTGAATCCTTTCTCCAAGAGTGTTGGTTGCCATGGTCACTAATTAGTTTCATCACTCTTAGTCTATATATACACACCACACACTCAAGCCTCGTGCATTAGTGGAATTTACAACTTACCTACAGTTCTATGCTGTGTGTATTGAATAGTGACTGTGGATTTGGACCGGTTTCTTGTTTACGGCCTTTGGATTCCATTACCGCAACTGTTTTCAGGCAATTCTTGGGTTTTTGGATCTGCACTAGATCAGCATCCAACTGTCGAGTCAGCTGCATTACAATAACTTTCATTACCATATGTATCTAGTTTCATATGATAATAAATCTGATTAGACCTGACTAGACTTATTTACTTTTTGTTGTTGTTGTTAAAATGTATTATCTTCTTTTGGCTGTAACAACACTGTGTTATATATCAATAATAGTAAAATCCATCAATCCACCAATCCATATCCTGTACTGCTTATCTTACACAGGGTTTCAGGGAGTCTGGAGCCTATCCCAGGGGACTCATGGCACAAGGCGGGGACCACCCTGGACGGGGTGCCAACGCATCACAGGGTACAATCACACACACACACACACACACACACACACACACACACACACACACACACACACACACACTCACCCAGCATGGATAATTTGGAAATGCCATTTGGCCTGCAGTACATATTGTTGGACTGGGGGAGGGAACCAGAGCACCCGGAAGAAACCCCTGAAGCACAAGGAGAACATGCAAACTCCTTGCACACAGGAAAAGTTCTAGAAAAATTCATGCTTTCAGTAGTAAGGATTGTTCTCTAAAATCTCTGAGGGATGAATACCATTCTTCTAAAATATGTTTACTCAGTTGATCATGCTTTTAGAGAATGCTGTCTAACATCACTCCAAATTCTCTCCTAGGTGTTCAAATAACAACAACAAGCATTCCATATACACTAGTGTTGAGTCTCAGTAACCTTGGTCTACACACTTCCATCTACTGGACTTTCTGACTAACAGACCACAGACAATGATTATTACAAACAGCAAATCATCCACTCTGACTTTAATGGATTTTGCTTTAGCACTTGGGCATACAGCTCAGTGATTTATGACTGACCAGCAATAATGATCTGTCTGTCTACAGGAGTGAGCTACAATTCTCTGTTTGCATGGTGTCTCATTAACAGACTGCCTCTGAAGGTCTCCCTTACATTACACACTACCAATATGAGGGAAATTATATATACACCTCAGGAGTACGTCTGGATATTTGCACAGGCTTAGTCAGTATTCATAACCAGGCCATCAAACAAGCACGTTGTTTTTTTTTTTTTTTTTAATGTGGGTGTGTATGTTGACAGTGCATTCACTTGGATCAGATTTTACAGGAAGGTACACTGAAAATAATTAAATAAAATAAGAAGGTGGTAAAGATCATTTGGGTTCACTAGGGATGTTTGTTCAATCATTTAACAACTGCAAGATTGTGTACCATTGTAAGATCGTACTCAAAAAAAAAAAAAAAAAAAAAAAAATCCCAAATTGGGCTCGGTCTTTTCCTACGTATTAATTTTGCAGTTAGAGCTCCACTGATACTAAATCACTGCAGTGCCGAGGAGTACTAATACACGTTACCCTGCTATCTACTGGTCATTTATTAATCAGCAACATTAATTGATCCACTCCGTTCAACCTCGGTTTCTAAGTCGGACCACGCAACATTTAAAATACGAAAACATTCTGTTCTGTTCTCTGAAATTCTATTTAGCTTTTGTCTGTATTGCAGGTGGATGTTATAGTTGCAGTTTAGTTTTAATTTATTTGAATTTTATTTCTATTTCAGTTAACAAAAATGTTTTTCCACTGAGCTTTTTTGTTAAGGATAATAAGCTTATAAGTGACATGCTGAGCTTGCACACTTGTGTCCAAACTTTAACCACTACATTTCATATAATATAATAATATATAAGATATGAGGAAATATCGACTTGCTCACACTCCCATTATCATGTAGAAATAGTCAGCAGCTTCTGATTCCTGGGTGTGCAAATGAATGATTCTTTTGGTCCGTAAACACCAGCAGTATCTTCAAATATATTATGTATATATATAATTGTCTGTTCTATTCGGTTTTGAGGAGACCACAATGCTTCAGGGTGAGCATTGCATCTCTAGTCAACGTCTACCACTGTAGTGGATCATGGAATGATTTGGCAACCTGACTGTTCAAGTTCTCAGGCTTCTACATAACCATTTATCTCCATGTCAAAATCACTGGCACTGACCACCCACAACCTTTTGCACCTGCATGACAGATTATGATCCAGTCCATCAACAATAATGCCTTTCATCCATTTTCCGCTCTTTCCCCCCCTCCTCTCCCCTCTGCAAAAAAATCTTCTGAAGCATCATTGTGCACACCACCCACTTAAAAAAGATTTTTTTCCTGATGGCTGACAGGTTTCTGAAATTGACAGTGCTGTCTCTCTTATGAATGCAATCAATTCATACAATATATATATATATATATATATATCTATTGACAAATTTCCATGTCAAATCATATTTGTACCACACTTGCTTTCTATTCTTTTTTTTATTGTTTTTTTTTTTTTTCATTATTATTTTTACACTGCTATGTATATATACAGAATCAGCCAGTAGGTGTGAATAAGTAAGGTTTGGCCAGACCATTGACCCCTGGCTACATTGCTTCACTTTTTTTAAATTATGTAGATTTCAGGTTAAACTCAAATAAGAGTCACTTGGCAAAAACGATGATTAACTGATGGGGCATAAAAGAAGCAGAAATATTTACACCTAGCTCACCTAGCTAAAGTAACCACTACCATAAGTAAATATGTATGCTTCTTTCAACTAAGTTAGCTAACTGATCTGTGAATTCAAGCACCTTGGTTGGTTCGGGAAACCCAAGGTGAAAACCAGGAAAACCAGGTGGGTGGGACTGTGGTCTTGGTTGGGGGAAAAAAATGGAGGAGCTGCTTATTATTATGTAGGGATGACATTAGATTTTTTCCTCGCTGTTTTTGTTAATGTTGATTGGTGTGAATCTGGGAAAATGCTACCTTTGTCTATCATTTCCACTGATATATGCTAATGTTTTTGTGCTAAAATTCAGATTTTTCCCTGTTAGCACCTTAATATGATCCATACACAAACTGTTCCACATTTCTTAATTCTTCATGTGTTTGTAACTAGTACCTCTTTCATTTTATATGCAATCGAGTAATCGAGTACTCAGTGTGCAATCTAATACTCAATCTTGAGCTGAGTACAGAAAGAACATGAGAAGCACAAAATACTGATGGACTGCTTGTAATGTTTGCCATGTCACATTGCTGTGTTCCTGCCCAGATGGTAAATTTGCCACACGCAGGCAACATCTGTGCTCATGAGCTCTGCTTTCCCTACAAAGCAAGAGACAAATAAATACCAACAGTCATTAACATGTAGTGTGACTGTGTGATGGCAAACTGTTCTACATCAGAAAGATTTATTAAAAATGTAGCATTGTTTCCATTGTTTATTAAGACCACTCTTCTTTTCATTAATTTGTTTTAATTAAATATTTATTGTGCATTTTAGGAGAAGCAAATGCGAGATTTTGTTGTTCTCTTTCTTAGTGAATATTCTTTCCTTCGCTTTCATGGACACTCAGGCGTTAAAGAGGTGAGCATGAAATCAAAGATTTGTTAGATGATATGCCTAAATCTTAAATATTCTGTTAACACACACACAAATACAATACAATACAATATAATTGTATATATATATATATATATATATATATATATATATATATATATATACATATACATATACACACACACACACACACATACACACACACACACACTTTTAGATACCCACACACTGAAAATCTTTTGGAAAAAATGCATATATTGTATTTAATATATTTTCACTTTCTTTAACTTGAATGAACGTGTAATTTTTTGCTTATATATTTGCATCTTCTAATTATTCATTATATGTAAAAAGCTCAAATAGAATTGCAAATTTTAGTTCATTTGTGAAGATGGTTTAGAATCTTTACTGACTCAATAGTATGGAATGTTCAATTTCTTAGGCCTTCATAATGCATCTATTGTTTCATACTTGTAAAGAGCCCATGTGCTGCAAACCAACATCCTTATGTACAGTATGATACCATTCCCCAACACACACCTCAGCAGAGAAAAAGATCAGCATCTCCTCAGTCACCCCACCATAAATAAATAATTGTAAGAAGACATATATTAGAATCTAATTATATCTCTGGGAAGAATGATTTTACTTTTAAATGTGTATGTGTTGGAAACCTTTAGGATCTCAGCCAAGGTCCTAAATGACCAATCTGGCTGGGTGGAAAATGCGTTCCCAGTTCTTGAAATATTCACCAGACCCCCAATTAGAGTTCAGACTCGGCTTTTCTCATTTGTCTGTGACTGATTTAGCTCTGGCTGCACCGCTCTATGGTGAAGCAGTCTTGGGATGCACCACTCTGAATGGTTAATTAATCAAATACTGGCTGTTTTACAGACAGGAAAGAGAAGTAATCAGCTACCCTTTGTTTTTGTGTGTGTGTGTGTATGTGTGTGTGTAGCTAATATTGGTCACAGGCTCTTGGCCAATTGATCATTTTCAGGTGACTCACAACAAGAATAAAGCTGACCATGCAGAGAGCCCTTAAGGGATCCATTAGGAACCAAAACAAAGCTGATATTGTTTGCCCATGAGGCTGCACAGAAAAAGAAAAAAGAAAAAACTAGTGCTGAATTTATACTATATATGAATATATATATATGTATATGTGAATAAGTTTTAAATTAATCTGTATACAAATACACATCATGAGTAAATATTGAATATTTTGCTGTGTAGAGTATACATACTATGCGTACTATGCGTTGCATGTACAGTATGTTACAATAATACATATGACTCTATTTCCCAAGTTTTTCTCTACAGTATTGCCCAGGTTTGTTGTTCATCTTCCAATCAATTCAAAAGGAAGTGCGCGGTTATGCCTGAGTCTCTGAGGCCCTTTCCAGGAAGGAATGCCAAAACGAAGCAAAGTGATTCCACTTAAAGTGGTCATGCTCATGAAATTTTCATACCACCACAGATGAAACCATGTCATGACATTATTTGCCTTGTACAAGTATAGATGTGAATCAATTGACATATCCGCTCTCATTCCTCCTACCATTCGAACCATACTCTGATCATATTCCAGTAGGAATAGTGTGAGGAAAAACATACCACTAAAACCCCAATGAATTCAATATAGCTTCATGCTTAAATTATTCTTAATGTGTGGTGTATAAATCAAACAAACATGGCAACTTGCAATTATTTTCATTATTTTACAATGCTTATGTAAATGAGATTTGTGGTTAATAACAGTTCTGTAATTATGGCAGATCTGAATGTGATACATACAGCAGATCAGCATCAATTAACTGAGTTGGTTTAATAATTACAAATACATAAACTGGAAGTTCTCAAGCATGCAGCTTATGAGTTCAGGTATAAGACTTTAATGAGATATGGGAACTTGCTGGAACTGATTGAATATTGTGCTGGGAATTGGGAGCACAAGCAGTTGTGGAGACATTATTTTGCATGTATAGTATGTTACAGTAAGCACACAGGTTTTTAATTTGATCAGAAACATGAATATATGCATCAATATGCCCAAACCTAACTCAATCTAATGCATCATTTTTACTATTTCTAATGATTAAGACCATCCATCCATCCAATTTATGTACTACTTATCCTACACAGGGTCGCGGGAAAGCCTGGAGCCTATCCCAAGGGACTTGGGCAGGGTACATCCTGGATGGGGTGCTAACCCATCGCAGGGAACAATCGCACAACCATTCACACACTACAGACAATTTAGAGATGTCAGTCATCCTACAACATGTGTCTTTGGACTGGTGGATGAAACTGGAGTACCTGGAAGAAACCCCCAAAGCATTAGGAGAACATGCAAACTCCATGCACACAGGGCAGAGGTAGGAATCGAGCGCCCAACCCTGGAGGTGTGAAGCAAACATGCTAACCACTAAGCAATATCAATTAAAGCATAAGAATGAACACAGCCTTTACTCTACCCTCAAAGAGTTGTAAACATTACTTGTGTGTATGTGTACAGATGCAATCAAAATTATTCAACCCCCATTGCAAATCAGGTTCATTGTCAAAATTAACAGACTTTCAGCTGTTTGCAATGAACAAATCAAACAAAATCAATTGAAATAGTTGAACATGAATGCTTCAAGTGGTTTCCCCAAATTCAACTGAAAATGCAATTTATAATGACTTCTCCAGTTTCAAAATTATTCAACCCCTTCATGTCAAGCATCTTTATTACTTAGTAGAGCACCTTTTGCTATTATGACCTGCTGCAAACGAGATGCAGAGCTTCTGTCAGCATTCCTGAGGAATCTTAGTCCATTCCTCATGAGCAATGGCCTCCAGTTCAGTAATATTCTTGGGTTTGCGTGCTGCAACCGCCTTCTTCAAATCCCACCAGAGATTTTCTATGGGGTTCAAGTCAGGTGCCTGTGATGGCTCTGTGGAATCTTCCAGGATTTCTTCTGCAACCAAGTCTTTTTTGGAATTTGAGGTATGCTTGGGATGATTGTCCTGTTGGAAGGTTCAATGATGCCCAAGCTTCAGCTTCCTCCCAGATGGCATGAAGTTTTGTTCTAGGATTTCCTAATGCTTCAATGAATCCATCTTCCCTTCCGCATGCTGCAGGTTTCCAGTGCCAGAGGATGCAAAGCAGCTCCAGAGCATCACCGAGCCACCACCATGCTTGACCGTGGACAGAGTGTCCTTTCTTCATTCTTCTTTCTCCAGACATACTGCTGATCCATCGTGCCGAAAAGTTCTAGTTTTGTTTCATCGCCCCACAGAACAGAATCCCCAAATTTCTGTGGATTATTTATATGATTTTGAGCAAACTCTTCTTTTCCTTTTAACCCTAGGGTGTACTCCACCCTGTGCCCCATGCTCCCTGGGATAGGCTCCAGCTTCCTTGTGATTCCCTGTATCCCTGTAGGATAAGTGCTATAAAAAAAAATGGATAGAAGGATGAATGGAAATGCAGCTGATTATTTCAGGAAAGCTAAACTACATTTATTGGCAAGCATGGTCTGTATATAGACAGCACACTATTGCTCATTTACTGTGCTCATGTTTGGAGCAAGGAAAAGGAAATTGGGTGAAAATTGTTACATTGGGCTGTTTGAGTAAGACCTGGTGCTTTATGATTGATGGTGTCACCTATGAGAGGCATGCTTTTCATATCTAGAAAATTGCTTGCCTTGTTCATGCCTGATGTGAAAGTAAAGTGGATTTCCTCTGTGCTGCCCAGACTGTTGAGAAATAATTACCTACATAGAATATGGCAAAAGGAAAATGTTTATTTTGTTCAATCAGTTTGTTGAATACTGAAAGCTATTCAACTAAATTAATTAAGTACAGTGAGGGAAAAAAGTATTTGATCCCCTGCTGATTTTGTACGTTTTCCCACTGACAAAGAAATGATCAGTCTATAATTTTAATGGTAGATTTATTTGAACTGTGAGAGACAGAATAACAACAAAAAAATCCAGAAAAACGCACGTCAAAAATGTTATAAATTGATTTGCATTTTAATGAGGGAAATAAGTATTTGACCCCTCTGCAAAACATGACTTAGTACTTGGTTTAAAAACCCTTGTTGGCAATCACAGAGGTCAGACGTTTCTTGTAGTTGGCCACCAGGATTTCACACATCTCAGGAGGGGTTTTGTCCCACTCCTCTTTGCAGATCTTCTCCAAATCATTAAGGTTTCGAGGCTGACGTTTGGCAACTCGAACCTTCAGCTCTCTCCACAGATTTTCTATGGGATTTAGGTCTGGAGACTACCTAGGTCACTCCAGGACCTTAATGTGCTTCTTCTTGAGCCACTCCTTTGTTGCCTTGGCCGTGTGTTTTGGGTCATTGTCATGCTGGAATACCCATCCACGAGCCATTTTCAATGCCCTGTCTGAGGGAAGGAGGTTTTCACCCAAGATTTGACGGTACATGGCCCCGTCCATCGTCCCTTTGATGCGGTGAAGTTGTCCTGTCCCCTTAGCAGAAAAACACCCCAAAAGCATAATGTTTCCACCTCCATGTTTGACGGTGGGGATGGTGTTCTTGGAGTCATAGGCAGCATTCCTCCTCCTCCAAACACGGCGAGTTGAGTTGATGCCAAAGAGCTCCATTTTGGTCTCATCTGACCACAACATTTTCTCCCAGTTGTCCTCTGAATCATTCAGATGTTCATTGGCAGTCTTCAGACGGGCATGTATATGTGCTTTCTTGAGCAGCGGACCTTGCGCGCGCTGCAGGATTTCAGTCCTTCACGGCGTAGTGTGTTACCAATTGTTTTCTTGGTGACTATGGTCCCAGCTGCCTTGAGATCATTGACAAGATCCTCCCGTGTAGTTCTGGGCTGATTCCTCACTGTTCTCATGATCAATAAAACTCCACGAGGTGAGATCTTGCATGGAGCCCCAGGCCGAGGAAGATTGACAGTTCTTTTGTGCTTCTTCCATTTGCGAATAATCGCACCAACTGTTGTCCCCTTCTCACCAAGCTGCTTGGCACTGGTCTTGTAGCCCATTCCAGACTTGTGTAGGTCTACAGTCTTGTCCCTGACATCCTTGGAGAGCTCTTTGGTCTTGGCCATGGTGGAGAGTTTGGAATCTGATTGATTGATTGCTTCAGTGGACAGGTGTCTTTTATACAGGTAACAAACTGATATTAGGAGCACTCCCTTTAACAGTGTGCTCCTAATCTCAGCTCGTTACCTGTATAAAAGACACCTGGGAGCCAGAAATCTTTCTGATTGAGAGGGGGTCAAATACTTTTTTCTCATTAAAATGCTAATTAATTTATAACATTTTTGACGTGCGTTTTTCTGGATTTTTTTGTTGTTATTCTGTCTCTCACTGTTCAAATAAATCTACCATTAAAATTATAGACTGATCATTTCTTTGGCATGGGCAAACATACAAAATCAGCAGGGGATCAAATACTTTTTTCCCTCACTGTATATAGTGTAAAAAAATAATGAACACTTCTGGGTGTCTAAAAAAAATCCACTGAATTATTTTTTAAACAGTATTTATATACATGTGGAAAGGACCTGAAAGTGATGCAAGATTTTTGCTTTTCAGTATGGTACTTTTTCTTCCAATCAGTAATAAAAAGCAATACCATTTGTGTATTGTATTTATTTTTCCCACAGGTGTATTATTTTTTTGCTTTTATGGAACAGAATAGAGAATTTTCTTCTTAATAGCTTCTTTAAATAGGTGCCTGCTAACCATCTGTAGCTCATTTCTAGCTTAATGTCTAACTGCTACCCTTCTGTAGCTTATCTTAAGTTGGTTACTGGTTAAAGTTAAATATTTATACACCAAACAAGGAGCTGTTTAATTTTGCTGTCTTTCTCAGCTCATAGAATTAGCTAGACGATCCTTCTAGTTAGGAAGTTAGCGAAACCCTGTAAGCTGTTTAGTCACAAACTGTATTTTCATTTTAAAACGCTCTCTACACTGGTGTTTTCAAATATTTTCCAAAAATTGCTTGCCCATACTGAAACATCTGAAATTGCTTACATCCCTATACTGTGCATGTGTAAAAATGTAAGAAGCTTTGGCCTGCATCAATTCAATCCGGCATTTATTTATTTTCCGAATAGCAATTGTGAATGAACATTCTGTCCCCTTTGAAAAAATGCAATCTGAAGGTTGACATTTATTTTTAAAAACGCTATCAAGCTGGATAGCAGACACAACAATTGTAGTACGACATAATCCATCATCTTGTTTGTTTTGAGTTGAATGGGTCACATGACTGCATCACATGACTGAAAATGCAGCACTGCTTTTGAATATCTCTGTTTTCTCATTCCACACTACAGCATGAAAACTGTGTTTTCAAATTCATCCATTTGGGAGAGTGTTTTCAAAAAGCTCAATTTTATCTGGACAAAGGCCAAAACATAGAGAAAAAAGATGGATTTTCAAATTTACCTGGATTAATGTGGATGCAGCCATAGGGTACTGAAACCTGTTGCATTATGTAAATAGTGTGTTCAGGTTATGATAAGAGTGGTAATTTCCTTCTATGGCCAACTACCTTCTTTGTACATGCACTCCATTTATGATGAAATCTACACAAATCCACATTGTGAGCTCTTCTGAATTCAGTCCATGGCTTGTATAGTTGTCTCTTCAGAAGAGAGCAGCTGTGTTATCATCACAATCGCAGATGGTGCCTGACAAACCGGACCACACTTTGTACGTACTGTCATAGAGTAATATGAGCAAGATGCATGCAAGAAGTCCATGGCCAAGCTCCATTTTATATGCAATATGCACAGCACAGAGTTTAACAGAGTTGAGGAGGAGTGTAAAGCACGGATCATACGTTCTGTATAAATCCCAATCAGACCAATGCTGACTAGCTACCTACTGGTATACTTCATAGCGATTCAGAGATAATAACAGTAACTAAATATACCATTTTAGACATATTTTCCAGTAGTCATTGTTTAACCACTGGCAACACAATAACTGGTTCCCAGATAAGAGGGGATTTCCAAACTGCATATGAATAGAATATGGCATTTACTGAAGTAAATATGTAGGTGTGTTTCTATACCATACAAAACGGGGGGAAATCTTATCAAATGAAAACCAATTTATCAGTTATATTTATCAGCCTCTAATTAGTTTTACACTTCAGTCATAATCTTATTAGCAAGTTATATTTCTTTTCACCCTGCCTTTCCTGCTGGCCATGTCATGTAAATACAATATATCCATTTTAATACATGGCTGCATCTTAAATTGTACTTACTGAAAATCTCTGACAATAACATGTTTAAAAGCAGACCTGTTCGTTTTGTGCTCAACATTTATTAATAGAATATTTTAGAAAGACATCACAAAATATTGTAGAATTAGAAAAAGTCAAGGTCCTCTGAAATTATAAACAGCATGCAGGGTTTGCATAAAATACTAAGCACAATAGGAAGACCGTAAAGATTAGCCTCTCACAGACACAAACAAGATCTCAGAAAGTGTGCTTATCAGTCAGGGTTATTTAAAGGGAGTTGTCTGATTGCAAACAGGTGAGTGTCATTTGCAATCAAGTGAATGTGTACTGGCGCGGGAGCGTGACTGTAGGGCATTTGATGGGGTTGTTGACTGAGGATCATGGGTGTTGTAGTCTAAAACTCTGGGACTAAAGTTAGGAGATGCAAAAACATGTGTGACAGTAAATATGCAAGCTAGAAGGAAGGAATAAACAAATGATCAAACAGACAAATAAACATAAGACAGGGGTCTAATGAAGGAAGGGGACAAACAAACAAACAAACATTAGACAGGAGTCAACCATGGAGGAAGGAGAAAATATGACATGGTGAAAATGTGCCAGGTGGCAAGCTAATATAACCGAAAACCGAATAAAAAAAGAAAAGAAAGAAAAGAACAATGGGACTGAGTATAGCCATCAATCCATCCATTTTCCATTCGCTTATCCCAGGGAATTTGGGGCACAAGGCAGGGTGTCACCCTGGATGAGGTGCCAACCCATTGCAGGGCACAACTGCACACACACTCACACATTACAGACAATTTAGAGATGCCAATCAGCCTAAAATGCATGTCTATGGACTGGGGGAGGAAACCTCCGAAGCATAAGGAGTACATGCAAACTACACACACAGGCTGACAGCAGGAATCAAACCCTCAATCCTGGAGGTGCGAGGCAAACATGCTAAGCACTTAGCCACCGTGCGAGTAAAGCCAACCAACAAGCAAGCAAGCAAGCAAACATGCAAATAAACAAGTAAATAAATAAATAAATAATGAAGAAAATACGAAAATAGAATAAATAACATGGGACGAGGGTATAACCATGGGGGTGCGAAGAAAAAATTGAGATGATGACCACATGCAAGCTGGCTGCCTAATGCAACACACACACACACACACACACACACACACACACACAAACATGGAACAGGGTACAAGGGAAAAATATGAGATGAAAATATGCACACTGGCTGCCTAATGCAAAACCTGGATTGAAATTTACAGAAAATCAAGTTCTTTTAGCAAGTCTGTTCCCAAAAACGCTTGGCAGATTTTAATACAAGACGCTGCAGGGGAAATATGAAAATAGATCCAAAGAGGAGCCATATTGAAGAAGGCTGAGAATTTAAATCAGGTAGCAGTGAAGCAGTATCCATGTGCCACTCTGTTACTGATATGAAAAACATGATTTAAAAACAGCTCTTTCACACAGTCAACCACCAAAAATCTGTACAGAGGGAAAAATATAGCTGTATACTGTTATTGCAATAGAAATACTTAATGGTGTATGGAAATTAAGAGTTATGTATCTGCAGCTTGCTAATACAGAATGATAATTGCACAATGGTCATGTCAGGGACTCACACAAAGATGATCTTTGCTATGTCTGTGCTGTTTAATTTTTCCCTTGATGATCCAGTTGCCTTCTGGTGTATCTGTGCTATCCTATTGATAGGAAATGTACAACATCAAATAGATTTAATATTGACAGATTTCATTCTTCAAAGAGACTGTGTCATTTTGAGTCTCTAGCTCTTCCTCTCTTTCGCATGTACACACACACAGACACACACACAGACACACACACACACACACACACGCACACACACACGCACACACACACGCACACACACACACAATAACTCGTTGGTAATTTTATCAGGTCCACCTACAGTGTATTATATGAGTGGTGTACTACTCTTTACACAAAAGTGACACTGAAAGTGACACAGTATTGTGTAGTGCTGGTAAGAGTGTGTCAGGAATAGTAGATTTGCAGGGTTTTTTTGAACACATCAACACTTACTGGACACATGATTAGACACATATATACCTTGTTATCCCAGCTAGTAGGTGTGCAGTGAATGATTTTTTCTTCCCACCGGTGTATTAATCATCTTCTAACTCTTCACCAGTGTCAGTTTTTGACTGCAGGGTCCTATTGGCTAGATTGTTCTCAACCCAGCAGTGGACAATGGCTTGGGTAGCAAACTGACACTGAGTCAGTGTCAGCCCAATGTCAGTCATTCTGCTGGGTCAACATTGGGCTCCTTTAAATCCACATTGCCATCAGGGTTGTTATTAAAAGTGGTCCTTCACTAACATTGGCAGGATATTGTAGATGTTCGGGCAACATCAGTTTGCTAACTGGAAGCGTATTTGTAAAAACCACTGGCCATTTTACCACATTTGTGTCACCGCCATGCTGAAAATGGTCAACTTCTGAAATATTTTTTGATCTTAAAATGTTTCCTTTCCATTAGTGGAAGTTTCACTGTTGTGATAAACCAAGCAGCCACATTACTACTGATGATACTGATAAACATCTTGTGAAGCTCAACAACCTTTTGCCACACATCACAGCTATATTTCCTGCTCTTATCCATTGTTATGAATGACTAAGGGAATTTGGCCTATGTGTTACCTAATATTTATACCCCTAAGTCATGGTTGAACAATTTCCTGTTCCTAGTCAACCAAGTGTACTAAAAAAAAAGTGTAAATGTATATCAATGGGAATATACTGTACTTAAAATATCTTTTTCTCATCTGAATTCATAGGGGTGCCAATAATTGTTGCACACTTATATTTAACCTATATATTTAATAAATAAATAAATAAAATTAACACCTATATTTAAATTGCAATTGTTTGACATCCATGAGAGCAGAGGGTCTTTTTTTGTCCCCCGCCTTGTGCCTCAAATTCCCTGGAATAGGCTTATATATATATATATATATATATATATATATATCTTAACCCTGCTTATTTCATTGGTCTAATGAAGACTAAGTACAGTGCCTTTTGTAATACATATGTATTATAAATTCCTACACATTAACATTATCAGAGAGGAACAGTGATTAGTTGGTAAACAAAGCTAATTTAAAGAAAATATAGTTTGCTAGTGCGACTTTCACGTGAATGTTTTTATGAAGAGTTATTGAGCAATTTACAGTAGGAAAATATGCAGCAAGGTTGGCAAAGTGTGAAAAGTTCCCTGGTAATTTAGCTCACAAGTTCAGGCACGATCATTCTTGTAACATTGCATGACTATATTTTGCATTATCTCAATATATACTTACATAGTTAGATCAAACTTCATGATATATCATTCTCCAACTAGAAGGTAAATTCACTTCCCTCCTTATTCAAAATACCTGTTATATTTATCATAACAGACTTTAATATGTGTGTATGAGTGTTATGTCCATTAACAAGATTTTAACATTTTTAGAAAGTAATAAATATAAATACTTATGATGTTAAAGCAGGAGGGAATTTAGTATTGTCATCATATCTGTGAGAGACATGACAGTACAGCATATGCCCTGATTTATGAAGATATACTTTGAATGACAGAACATGTACTAGATTAAGATAAAATTGTTCTTCCCTATACTTAAACCAGTCATTAGACAGTTAGGCAAGACAATTCCTGACAAATATTTGCATATTCACATATCTGCCACTGAATAAATAGTACAGTAAACCATACAATATGTCTGTTTCATATCCATATATCAAGTATGGTTTTAAACAAATGCAAATACAAAAGATCTGAGAATAAAACAATAATGGGCAAGGGTAATTTTTCAACTTCACTTTCTTCCGGACCATGGCCACACTCCTCAGAGGACTGATGGTGCTTCTGCACAGTTGATTAATGTTATTTGTCCATGGCACAGCATCTGCTCTGCTCTGCTCTGAACTAATGGCACTGAGCCAGAGCCATCTAATTCCATAAAGACAAGAACTACACAACAATGGGTAATTACTTGCTGAGACAGAGGAGATTGGCACAGGTAGGTGACTTACCCCTGATTGCCCTTTTCCACTCAAACCGGAGAAGCTGAAACATAACAGAAATGGTGTGACCTACTCAAGGCAGCTAGCTCAGAGGGAAAAAAAAGACATTTTGACATGTGTGACATTTTCTGAGAACCTTGGCAGCAAAACTCTTTAAACTGTACAATATCCAACTGTGTTCTATAGGGACAGTAGGGTCAAAATGCTCATCTTGGTTGATCTGATTGTATGGTGGGTTATAAAAGTATGTCCATGGCATAAAGGCACCGAACAAAGCTCATGCTTGACTGAAAACAGGGCTGTTTGTTTTATGAACTGCAGCATCTAGATATCAATGAACTGTAGAAACTCTTTTGTGCCCAAAGGTATGTATTAGAAATGTTAAACAGGCATCAATGCAATTGATTATGACTGAATAGAAATGAACCTGCTGATGATGATTAGACCCTCTGGTGTTATCTCAGGTTCTGTTCAGAGCTTTTTTTCATGCGCTGCCATCTAGCTGTCTAGCAGGCCAACGTATAGCACCTCTAATGAAGTTGAGGGATTGTTCAGTTAGCCTTCTAAGTGAGCCTGCATTGCTATTGTAAAAAAAACCCAACAACAACAAAAAAAAGCTGTCTAGCAGTTCTGTGGCTAGTGCTACTACCATAGTCAAGGCAAACATCAGAATAGGGAAAAAGGGTGATCTCTGTGACTTTAACTGTGACATGGTTGTTGGTGCCAGATGGGCTGGTTTGAGTATGTCAGATACTGTTGGTTTCACACAGAACAGTTGCTAGAGTTTATACAGAATGTGCGAAAAACAAAAATCATTGAGTGAGCGACAGTTCTCTGGGTGGAAATGTCTTGTTGATAAGAGAAGTCAGAGGATAATGGCCAGATTGGCTCGAGCTGAGAGGAAGGATATAGTAACTCAATCACTCTTTACAACTGTGGTGAGGAGAAAAGCATCTAAGCATGCAAAAAACATTGAAAATTGAGGTGGATGAGCTACAGCAGCAGAAGACCATATTGGGTTTCACTCCTGTCAGCCAAGAACAGCAATCTGAGGCGATTATGAGCACAGGTTCACCCAAGCTGGACAGTTGAAGATTAGAAAAAAATCACCTGGTGTTTTTCTAGTCTTCAAGTGTACAATTTTGGGGACTCTGTGCCCATGTTAGCCTCAGGTTCTCCACACCTCAGTGGATCCTTGCAATGCATATTTCCATGTTCCCATTGTCCTGTCCCCTGTCATTCAGAACCAGTGCAGATCTGGTTGAGCACTGAAGCTATTTTAACAATTTGTTGTCACCCACTTTCTGTTGGTTTTTCCTTTAATTTGTTGCTAATGTTGTCCGTCCTGACACTTGCAATAGGTTAACATGCATTATTAATTAAAAAATATCAACATTACCACACTGCTAACAGCTTCATTATTTGTGTTAATCTACTGCCCAGCACTGGCACAAGCCCATAATAATCCTGAAAGTAATCATACAGCCTTTCTTTTGCTGAGAAAGGAAAATTACATACTGCTGTAATAAGACAGAAGGATTATCTTCTTTTCCACTGTTGTATGTATCAGTCTCTGGACGACTCACTCTCAGCTCTCCAATTTAATTGGCAGGAACCAATTATGCATCGCATTGCTTACAATTAAATGAACAACAAGATAAGAAAATGTCACTAGAACTCCAGTCTGCAAGGACAATGTAGGGCAGGTAAAGCGTAAAAAAAAATGCATGTGTGTGTGTGTCTGTGTGTGTGTGCATGTGTGTGTGTGAGAGAGAGAGCGATAGAGAGAGTTTCCATTCTTAAAGCATGTGGGTTGCAGAGGGGGTACACTCTAGAAGATCTGCTGACTGCTGAGCGGACCATTTTTCCACTGTAATATCAAAAATCATAGTGCTTTAATGCATGTTGTACTCTAGCCTAAGGTATTACCATTTTAAAGAGCAAATTCAAATGTCAATCATTTGAATGCAATCAAAAACTGCAAAATCAGCAGATAGTAAAACAATATTTACAACAAATCACTTTTTTTTTTGTTGTGACTATAAAGTAATTTTTTCCTCAGCCATATTTGAAAACTGATGCCTCAAGCTGTTAATAAATGATAGACATGAGAATTAATTATTTCACATGCATCTGGGCTTACAAGTAGCTGTCAATGCTTAAATATATTGTACAGTATATACTGTAAATATTGACCTATAGGTCTTTGAAACCTAACATCTATAATTAGTCATTTTCACAGTATAGAAACCAGTTATTTATAGTTTCACTTCTGTATGATTATATGCACACAAAGCTATTAAATTGATAAAGGGACAAAAATTAAATGAGTCATTCAGCTTCTCTGAAATGCTGTTTCTCTGAGTTTCTCCGATTAAGTTACCCATAGCCTTTGCAACTGTAGAGCTATTCTTTACCCATGTGTTCAGGTAGTTTGGTTTACCAGAAAACATTGTGAGTGAGCGGGGAGCACAGTTCTTGTCTCATGTCTGGAAGCGCTTCATGGAAAAGCTGGGAGTGGCCATCAACCGCACCTCTTGCTATTACCCACAAACCAATGCTCAACCAAGAAAGCAGTAGATTCCTCCAATCCTTTTGCGCTGACAAACAAGAGGATTGGGCTTGCTTCCTCCCATGGGCAGAATATGTGCAGAACTCACTGAGATACTTGGCCACCCAGCTCACTCCCTTTCAGTCCTCAGCTATCAAGCTCTTTTAATAAAAAAGCATCCTCCACAGCTGTTGCCTTCTCTGATGCCTGACACCCTATATGCAAGACATTGTTTTTGGGCCAAAAAATCTCTCATTACTATCTAATTCAATCATGAATAAGTGCATCTATGTCATATATTTAGCTCTATTTATTTGCAAACTGGAAAGCACATACGCCAATCTGTATTCCTTATGAAGTCGTCATGGAGCAGCTGTAAGTGGTTGTGTGATAGCTTTGTATTAGGGATTTAATTGAAATATCTGTTAAGATTATCACACCATGTTTCTGAAGGTTGACTTATAGTTGAATTGATGTGCTGCATGAAGAAGCCCTCAAATCCAATCCATCAGATTAGAGTTCAATTGTGTTTGGATACACAAAGACTCCAATACTGAGAGGGGTCTGTGTATTGGAATGCTTGAGCCAGCATGATGCAATGTTACTCACTCTAATCTGATTTGTGCCAATGTCTAGATTTGCCAGTGGCCATAAAGCCTGCAGCAAAATCACTCCATTGAGGTTACAATAAACCGATCGCTCTCTAACGGCTCACACATGTCTCTCGAATCCTCATGGTAATACACAGATTCTGAAAATGTTGTCTTACAAAGTGCAAATTAAATTGGGCCAGAGAAATGTTTGAGTAATCTGTCAGCTCAGACAGTGTTTGCTTACTCTGCTAGTAATAAAAACTCCACAAGAATAGATAGTGTATTATAATGTGGTAGACTTTATGCATGTTCTAGGGATGTAACTGAGTACATTATTTGGACTGAAAGATAATGCGTTCTAAACAGATACAAGTACAGATAGAAACCTTACCAGATGGGTGCACAGGGCATCAGATTGAGACTATGGGTATATATTGGGACTGGGATCCCACAGGATGGACCAAAAAAGATGCATGACCAGGAGGTTTGTGTGTTCATGCAAGTCCAAGAGAACGGTGAAATATGAAGCTTGCGGGACAAAGACCATGTTCATTAACATAACATGCAACATTCATTCTTTCATCCTAATTAACTGCCTGGTCAGTGTTGTTGTGGTTTAAATTGGTCTACAAATAGAGCAAACTAAATTAAAAATATGCCATTGTGTTACACAACAAGTATGTTCATACTGTACCTGAGCCATCTGATCTATGCCACATACAAATGCATGAGTAGTGACAACATTTTGACTCACAACAGTTGGAGATAAAATAAAAGTCCTGAAATTTCAACGGTGACATGTTAAGAGTGTTAAAAAAAAAATCACACCATCTGTGTAATGCTATTAAAGTCTCCTGGGCTGAACTTGTGTACTGCTGTGATGTAATTTCATCAAATTGCACTTTAAGCTCTGTCTCACAGCATGTCTTCCACAAACTGCTCACTTTCAAGTTTAAAAATTGTTATGTATTCTCCATAATCCTTCCCAACAGTATCCTTTTCACTGATCCTCTTCGGCCTTCAGATAGTGACAGGGGTTAGGTTATTGTATACTGCTCCAAAGTCGGGTTGGATTTCAAATTAATCAAATAAGTGAAAGTTATTGCTGAAAATTACACTAGTGTGTCACTATAAAATGTGCAGGAATGCTTTCAATAGAGCTGTTCAAAGTGATGAACATGAGACACTGCCTCTCTAAAATACTCTTTTTATACCCAATCATGTTACTGACCTGTTGCCAGTTAGCCTACCTAATTGCAAAATGTTCCTCTAGCTGCTTCTTTTTAGTAACACTTACTTTTTAGTAACCTTTTTGAGACGTGTTTCAAATCAACTTCAAAATGACCCTGTTTTTTCCTTAAAATTGTACATCTCCTCAGTTTAAACATTTGATATGTTTTCGATGTTCTGTTGTGAATAACATATGGGTTTATGAGATTTGCAAATCAGTGCATACTGTTTTTTATTTACATTTTATTTACATTTTTACACAGCGTTCCAAATTTTTTGAGACACCTGGACACATTTTGTAGCATAATTTTCCTGGGAATGCCAGGAGAATTTTATTTTATATTGTATATTTTATATTATATTTTTTTTACTCTAAAGATCTATTGGGGAATGCTTAAGAGATGACATGAGAAACAAAACTCATGGGGACAAAATGCTCCACAATGTTTCAATATATCATATAGTTCGTCCTAAAAGTCAAGCTAATGTACAAGCCATACTATATATTAAGTTGATGAATTTACAGTGTCAAAATTGTCAGAAAATATCACTTATCCCTCCATATACAGTGAGGATGTTTTTGCAACAGAAACCTGTTTGTACAATTTCATTCATACGAAATATTTTGTTTGATTTGACTGTACTAATGCTAACCCTGACCATAACATAACTTGGCAAATTGTTACAAATTGTCTGAGTTGACAATATGAATCATTCAAACGTTTACATGTCCCTTGATTCTTAATGTATTGCATTGCCATCTTAAGGAATCAATAAATATTTGCACCTTTTGTAATAGTTGTGTATGTGTCCCAAGATGGATCTCGACATTATATAGCCACTGTTTGAAAGGGGTCAAATTTTCAGAAGATATTGGAAAAGCAAAGAACGTACTGTGCAGGACCTGGAGGATTTTTCTGAAGAACAGTGGCCAGTTTAACTGCTCAGTACAGTCATTGATCATCCAGGTATTAAGAATCAAGCGTATACAAGCTTTTGAACTGGTTCATTTGTATAA